>NC_053491.1:461566376-461733876 GCF_905171775.1 Rana temporaria | reverse complement strand
AAAAAACGGCGTGGGGGGGTCCCCCAAAATCCATACGAGACCCGTATCCGAGCAGCAGCCCGGCCAGTCAGGAAAGGGGTGGGGACGGGCGAGCGCCCCCCCTCCTTAACCGTGCCAGGCCGCATGCCCTCAATATGGGGGGGTCGGTGCTTTGGGGCAGGGGGGCGCCCTGTGGCCCCCCCACCCCAAAGCACCTGTCCCCATGTTGATGAGGACAGGGCCTCCCGTTGGTTGTCGGGGTCTGCGGGAGGGGAGCTTATCGGAATCCGGGAGCCCCCTTTAATAAGGGGGGCCCCCAGATGCCGGCCCCCCACCCTAGGTGAATGAGTACATCATACCCCTACCCATTCACCTGGCGGAAAAAAAATATGTAAAATAAAACACGACACAGGGTTATTAAAGTAATTTATTAGTCAGCTCCGGGGGGCCCCCCTCTCTTCTTTAACTCTTTTACGAGGGGGGGCTGCTTCTTCGATGTCTTCTGCGGGGGGGATGTGCAGGTCTTCACCGCCGTCTGGTTCTCTTCCGCCGGGGGGGGGGCGCTTTCTTCTTTAGCGCTTTTACAGCGGCCCCCTCCCGGTCTTCTCATTCAATGTAATTTTTCTACTTTTTTACATTATTTGTATTATTGTATTTACAGCACCGCTTAAAAGTCCCCAGGGTGTGTTACCCCTCCCCCTTGTGCATTCTGCATGACATTTAGTTTGCTTAAAGCGGAGCTCCACCCTAAAGTGGAGTCCCGCTGATCGGAACCCTCCCCCCCTCCGGTGTCACATTTGACACCTTTCAGGGGGGAGGGGGGTGAAGATACCTGTCTAAAGATAGGTATTTGCACCCACTTCCGGCCACACAGTCTCGGGCAGACTGCGGGCAGAACGTCAGCTCCCGTCCTCCCCCCGTTGTGCTCTGGGAACCCTCGGCTTCCAGAGCACAGCGGGAGCCAATCAGCGGCACAGCGCGACTTGCGCATGCACCGTAGGGAACCAGGTAGTGAAGCCGGAGCGCTTCACTTCCTGGTTCCCTCACCAAGGATGGAGGAGGGAGCAACAGAGTGACGAACGGTCGCTCGTCCTCTGCTGCGGACGGCGCTGGACTCCAGGACAGGTAAGTGTCCTAATATTAAAAGTCAGCAGCTGCAGTATTTGTAGCTGCTGGCTTTTAATATTTTTTTTTCATGGCACATCCGCTTTAAGCACCATGTATCATAAATAGAAATTGCTTGTACTTGTTTCTCACTTTTTTAATTTTTCCCATTGCAACACTGCTGATCTCCTGCAACCTATTTCAGCCACTTCGTGTCTACATATTCTTACGCCACTGTTGGTTGCACATGATTGCTTCCTAATAGTGACAAAGATTGATCACGCTCACACAATGTGAGTTGGCTTTGCCACGTGTAGTCTCTAACTTATGGCATGGCACCAGACATGATCTGCTTGTGTTGCATAGTGAAGCACCGAGACCCAGTGATGAAATCATTTTGTCTAAGATAAGGTAATGGAAGTGAAAAGGTTATTTAAACGTTTTATTAGAATGATGATGAGGAGGGGAAGGACAAAACGGCTTTATAAAAATTGAAAATGACTTTTAAAAATGAATTTAACATTTTAAAGTTATTTTCAGCCAGACATTTTTTTATATATATATATATAACAATTGAAAATTACTTTTTAAATAAATTTAACATGTTAAAGTTATTTTCAGACGGACATTTTTTTTATATAAAAATTGAAAATTCCTTTTTTAAATTTTAACATGTTAAGGTAATTTTCAGCCAGACATTTTTTATATAACCACTGTTTTTTTTTATTTATTTTTTTGCTAAACAAACAAACATTTAAAAAAAAATGTTTTTCTTAGTTTCTGTTATAAAATGTTGTAAATAAGTATTTTTTCTCCTTCACTGATGTGCCCTGATGAGGCTGCACTGATGAGGTGGCACTGATATGCAGCACTGATGGGCGTTGATAGGTGACACTGATTAGCTGGAACTGATGGGCACTGATAGGGAGCACTTATGAACAATGATAGGCAGCACAGATAAGTGGCAATGATAAGCACTGATGGGCACTGATAGGTGGCACTGATGGATACTGATGGGCATAACTAATGGTCACTGAAAGGCATCACTGGTGGGCATCAATTGGCAGCACTGGTGGGCACTGTTGGGGCTTCACTCATAAGAAGAACATCAATGACCAGTGTCCTGATTGTTAGTGCAGATGTCCTCGCTGTGGAATGCTGCTTACCAGCTCTCCTCTCCTCACACGCTGTCAGCGAGAGGATAGGAATGCTGATAACCGGTATTTCCTGTTTACACTGGGATCAGCTGTGATTGGACACAGCTGATCACATTGTTTTTCTTGTTTACAAATGGTTTTTATTATAGAAAAAGGTCTCGATACAAGGTAGTTACATTGAGGTACAACTGATCACATTGTAAAGAGCCTACATCATAGGCTCTTTACCTGGATCGGTGTTGGGCTCATCGGATCGGTGTCCAATTATATGACATTCAACCAGAATGAGAGTGCTATCCATCATTTCACCATACGGCGGGGCGGGAAGCAGTTAAATAACAAAATATTTTACTATGAAAATGACAACTGATGCCGATGCTATTCGAGAATACAACCTTCTGATCTGGAGTCAGAGGTGCTACCTCCGAACCATGAGGCCCTTGTGAGCCATGTTGCTTCTCTGCATCAATACACTATTAGCTAGATTCACGTACCTGTGCCTAACGTTAGGCAGGCGTAGCGTATCTCATATACGCTACGCCGCCGTAAGTTAGAGAGGCAAGTGGTTTATTCACAAAGCACTTGCATCCTAAGTTACGGCAGCGTAGCGTAAATGTGCCGGCGTAAGCGCGCCCAATTCAAATTGTAAAGAGGTGGGCGTGTTTTATGTAAATAAAGCATGACCCCACGGAAATGACGTTTTTATCGAACGGCGCATGCGCCGTCCGTGGACGTATCCCAGTGCGCATGCTCCAAATTTCGCCGTAAAGACTCATTGGTTTCGCCCAGCCCCATTCACGGACGACTTACGCAAACGACGTAAAAAATTTAAAAAATTTGACGCGGGACCGACGTCCATACTTAACATTGGCTGGGCCAGCTTTTTGTTGGACTAACTTTACTCCTGAAAACGCCTTATCTTTACTGCGATGGGCAAGCGTACGTTCGTGAATAGGCGTATCTCGCTGATTTACGCATTCTAGGCGTAAATCAGCGTACACGCCCCTAGCGGCCAGCCTAAATAGACAGCTAAGATACGACGGCGCCCGCAGTCGTATCTTAGCTAGATTTAAGTGTATCTCAATTTGAGAATACACTTTAATTTACGATGGCGCAGATTCAGAGTTACAACGGCGTATCTATTGATACGCCGGTGTAAACCTCAGTGCCGATGTTCCCCAAAGGCCAGTTTTCCAGGTTGAATGATTATAACCATCATTCAACATGGAGGACTGAGGACATCTAGTGGTGGACAAGAAGTACTGTCTGAGACAGCTCCAGAATGAAGGTGGTTATTATAGCCACATTTTGTTTTTTTTAGAGAGGAGCGCTATGAAAAAAAATTAGTCTGAAGTTAGGCTTTAACATTATTTTTTATTGATTAATGAACATTTTGTTATAAATATAGTTAATTCAATTATTTTATACTTTACATGTAGACATTGTAAAAGCCTGGCAATATACAGTAAAACTTTGGATTGCGAGCATAATTCGTTCCGGAAGCATGCTTGGAATCCAAAGCACTTGTATATCAAAGCAAATTTTCCCATAAGAAATAATGGAAACTCAAATGATTCGTTCCACAACCATTTATTCATAAGTCATTCAGTTTATAGTCCATATAAAAAGATTATAGCAATGTGATGGGTTGTGTAACCATAAAATGTCCATCCATAAATGGAAGCCTCCACAAAGGGATTAAGCGCCTCTAAGTGTAGCAATACGGTTACATTTAATGAAGGTACAACATTTAGCAACTCACATGGTTGATGATTAAAATAGGCACATCTAAGTATGCAGGAACCCGGGGGGAAAAGCGATCCACATAGAACATCCTCTGCACCGCCGGCTCTCACTGCTGTCAGTCTGCAATCGTGACCGGGAAGACTACCCTGCAGTAGAACGATCTGAAAGCGAGGCTTGAACTGCTTGTGGAAGGTATGACATTGATGGCGGTGCGGAGGACAGTCTATGTGAATGTAACCATATTGCTACACTTAGAGTTGCCTCTCTTCTCTTTTATACTCAGTTTTGACATCGCTTGTATATCAAGTCAAAATGTATTTAAAAATGTTGCTTATCTTGCAAAACACTCTCAAACCAGGTTACTCTCAAACCAAGGTTTTACTGTACAAGTTTATAGTCTAGGATAGGATGATGATGATCCATGATTGCCAGATTCTGGAATTAATACATCGTAGCGCATTTTTACAAATTTTGAATCAAGCTAATCACCATTTAAAGCGTCTGTCAACTGGCAACAATGGCCATGCGAAGAGTGGCTTCCAGTACAAAGATGTGGCAGTTAGTTGGTTAAATCATATTTTGTCTTGAGATACTAATGACGTTGAAACAAGAAACTTCTCTGAAAAATTACTCTGAAAACCAAAAAACAGCAGCATATTTTTTCAAGAATCACAAAGAAAGGCCCATATGAGGAGCAAAATCACAGCATCTTAATTTGTAATGCTGCGTACACACGATCGGAATTTCCGACAACAAATGTTCAATGGGAGCTTGTTGTCGGAAATTCCGACAGTGTGTATGCTCCATCGGACATTTTCTGTCGGAATTTCCGACAACAAAAATTTGAGAGCCGGTTCTCAAATTTTCCGACAACAAAATCCATTCTTGTTAATTCTGAGCGTACACAATTCCGACGCACAATATTCCACGCATGCTCTGAAACAAGTATGAGATGGAAATTTGGTAAAACTAGAATTTATAATGAAGATAGCACATTCGTCACTCTGTAATGAACTGAAGAGCACAAGGCTGAAAAGCGCGAATCGTCTCTCACCAAACTTCTATTAACATGAGATTAGGAGCCCAAAGGGTGGCGCACTTGGTATTGAACTTCCCCTTTATAGTGCCGTCGTACGTGTTGTACGTGACCACGTTCTTGGCGACCGGAATTTCCGACAACATTTGTGTGACCGTGTGTATACAAGACAAGTTTGAGCCAACATCCGTAGGAAAAAAAGCCACGGTTTTGTTGTCGGAATGTCCGATCTTGATTACGCGGCATTTGAGTATGTATCCCAGTAAGGTCCACTTAATAGTTCTATTAGGCCCATGGTCTCCAAGAGCTCCACTTTTGATCAGAAGAAAGTCCGCTTTGAGCAATAACTAGGTTATTTTTATGGTCCCCCGGGGATTTTAATGAGTAGTCACGTTGTGGAGATGTCTTTTGACTAAATGTAGACGATACCTTGTGGAGTGTGAGATATTGGTGGTCCAGTGATGAAGACACCTCAGGGTGGTTTAGCGATAACTGTTGGAAGAGGAAGTCCTTGCTTACACAAGACAGTTGCTGGCTGGAGTTTATTAAGTGCAAGCTAGTTTGAAGGCAATGCTGGAAGCCAGATTGGTATTCCTGACTGAAGTTATCTTGAGGCATCTCAGAGGGCTTCATCGTGGACTGGAGAAACTGAACGGTATATTCCAAGATCTCTGCTTTCTCAATCTTTGGATTCTGTAATTTCTGCCATAAAAAAAAGGATATATGGTTTGACAATTACAAGGAAACAGTTATTCAAATTTGTATAATTTATACAATTATCTAAACTTTTTAAATGTTTTGGATAGAGCAGTGGTGTATTTAGGTTTTGTGCTGTCCTAGGCCTGACTAAACTCATGCACCCCCTAATTTAAATATCCTTCCTGTCATGGCCACACCCCTGTCTGTTTTAGATCCACCCTCAATTTTTTGAGTGGGGACACTAGTTCTTGGGCCTGGGGGTGGGGCATTGGATTCCCTTAAATTGCATAGATTTCCTCTTATTTCCTGTTTGGCTATGGTGCAGGAAGTGAAGGGAAATCTCTGCAATGGGACGGGAATGGTAAAAAATAAACTGACAGGGGCTATAACCCTCCCTTACTCTATCCAAAATAAAAAAAAAGTGTTGTCTATAGTTCTATTTTAAGCACGAATTTCGGATAATTTTATGGAGAGGACTAAAGCCTCATACACATGATCGGATATCTGATGGAATCTAATCTGATGGATTTTTTCATCGATGTCCGATGAAGCTGACTTTCATCAGTCTTGCCTACACACCATCAGTCAAAAATCTGACCGTGCCCAAACGCAGTGACGTAAAACACAACGACGTGCCGAAAAAAATTAAGTTCAATGGGCCAAATTCACAAAAGAGATACGACGGCGTATCTCCTGATACGCCGTCGTATCTCTGAGATACGATTGTCGTATCTATGCGTCTGATTCATAGAATCAGTTACGCATAGATAGCCCTGAGATCCGACTGGTGTAATTGACTTACACCGTCGGATCTTAGGATGCAATTCTAGGCCGGCCGCTAGGTGGCGATTCCATTGTGGTCGGCGTAGAATATGCAAATGACTAGTTACGCCGATTCACGAACGTCCACTTTGCCCGTCGCTCTAAATTTACGTTGTTTCCATAGAGATACGCGGCGTAAAATTAAGGGTGCCCTCCATGTGGCCTAGCCAATGTTAAGTATGGCCGTCGTTCCCGCGTCAAAATTTAAAATTTCACGTCGTTTACGTAAGTCATCCGTGAATGGCGCTTAACGTCGAAACCAATGACATCCTTGCAACGTCATTTAGCGCAATGCACGTCGGGAAATGTTAGGGACGGAGCATGCGCAGTACGTTCGGCGCGGGAACGCGCCTAATTTAAATGGTGCCCGGCCCATTTGAATTAGGCGGGCTTGCGCCGAGCGGATTTACGCTACGCCGCCGCAAGTTTACAGGTAAGTGCTTTGTTAATCAGGTACTTACGCTGTAAACCTGCGGCGGTGTAACGTAAATGGGATACGTTACGCCGTCGCAGCGTAACAGATTTCTACGTGAATCTGCACCAATGCTTCCAAGCATGCGTCGACTTGATTCTGAGCATGCATGGATTTTTGACCGAAGGAGTTCCATACAGACGATCAGATTCTTCTATCGTTTTTTTATCCATAGGAAAAATTTAAAACATGTTCTATTTTTTAGGGAATAGAATATTACCGCGCTACCAAAGAGAAGGTGAGGGAGGGGAAGGGGGGGAGGGGAGGAGAAAGATAGAAAGGGAATACTGCTACAACACTGAAGGTGTATCAAACCCAAAAAATGTTAAGGTAAATAAGTAGTGCTGCGCTGTGTGATAGGGTAAATGAATTAGAAAAAAAGACACCAGGGAGGTAAAAAGCTCCAATAGTGCAGTATCGTTTAAAAGTTTTTAATAATAAATATTTTTTTTCACCAATGGAAAACAAACCGATGGGGCCCACACACGATCGGTTGGTCCAGTGAAAACAGTCCATCGGTCTGTTTTCATCGGAAAAAAACGATCGTGTGTATAGGGCTTAAGAAGATATTACCGTTTGCAGCAGAAAACATATAGCACAAGGAGGAAGGTTTGGGGTCCTGCACGATAGGACAGTCAAAATTAGAAGCAGCTTGCGTTACACTAACAGTGTAGCGCAAGCCAGTGGGGACTCTTTCCGTGCTGCCCCGCTGCAAAGTGCTGACCTAGGCCTGGGTCTTGTGGGCCTAGGCCAGGATATAGCTTTGGGATAGAGTGAGGAAGAATTAGAACCCTTGTTAGGTCTATTTTGCTATATTTGTCACTGCTAGGGAGATTCAAACTCTCTGTTTTTGTGATGGGATGAGATGGGAGAGCCAACATTCTACAGTTATTACCAAGACAGGAATATAGGGACATTCTTTTAATGGGAACACCTGACATTTGCCTATAAGAGGGTAGCCCCTTCATTTAACCCCCCTGGCGGTATTCCTGAGTCTGAATCGGGGTGAGATTTTTGGGCTACGATCGGTAACCCTGAGTCAGACTCGGGCTCGCCTCGCTGAATCCACAAGCTTGGTTTACTTACCTTGTCCCTGGATCCAGCGATGCCACTGTTCTGTGTGAGCGAGCGGGTCCTCGCTCGATTCACACAGTGCCTCTGTGTGCCGCCAATCTCTGTTCCCTGCGACGTTACGACGCACGGGGGCGGAGAACGGCGCCAAATTCAAAAAGGTAAACAAACACAATACATACAGTATACTGTAATCTTATAGATTACAGTACTGTATGTAAAAAATACACATCCCCCTTGTCCCTAGTGGTCTGCCCAGTGTCCTACATGTACTTTTATATAATAAAAACTGTTCTTTCTGCCTGCAAACTGTAGATTGTCCATAGCAACCAAAAGTGTCCCTTTATGTTAAAAATGGTTTTAGAGCAGCTAGAAAACAGCGATAATAAATTATAATCACTTGCAGAATTGAGCGATAGCGATTTGTCGGGAAATTCGTCATAAAAAAATAAAAGTAATGACAGCGACAATTCTGCAACTGAGCAAATTTCAGTGATTTTGAGTTGATTACATT
Organism: Rana temporaria; assembly: GCF_905171775.1. Classification (NCBI taxonomy): domain Eukaryota; kingdom Metazoa; phylum Chordata; class Amphibia; order Anura; family Ranidae; genus Rana; species Rana temporaria. The sequence continues at coordinate 461,725,276 of NC_053491.1, read as the reverse complement.
ATTGAATAATTTTTATTATAATTATATTATTATTTGTTATAATTATTTATAATTATTTATTATATTATAATTTATAATTTTGTTTTTAAAAAAAATTCATACCCGGGATGCCTACTAGACTCTTGTTTGGTCAGATTTAAGTGAGTTATTCCTAAGAATTACAGGCCTACAGTATAAAACGCCAAATTTCCTTGCAAATAATGGGCCCGCTTTTAGCACCTTTTTTCTGAAATAATCATACCGCCAGGGAGGTTAAAGAGATTTCATCTCCCTGAAGTAGAACATAAACAACAAAAAAGAAAATAAAAACACTGAGATCTACTTAATTTCTAATCTTTACTATTATTTTTATTTGTAAGCATTCCCTTCTAAATAAACTTTTAAAATCTTCGCTGTAAGATAATCTGTATTATCAGAGATATCAACACCTAATAATTCTAAAGCGATATATCTGGTTTAAAATTTACCCCAGTTTTAAAAAAAATTGTAATGTGTTGATATCAGTAATAGCTTATTCATTAAAATCTCACCTCAATCTTCATCGCTTGAGATAAGAAAATCCTTAGCTTCTCCAGGCTGGTATTAATTCTTTCTCTCCTTTTCTTTTCCACCTGGGGCTTCAAAAGCTGGAATGGAATAAGTAGACAAATTCAATGACCATGATTGACCAAGGAGCATGACTTATCAAGGGGCGATTGCACTACATTGATTGAGAGGCCACATTTGCATGCTGTTTAGTGTACCTTCACTGTCATTGCGGCTTGATAAATGAGGGTCAAATTGTCCACTTGGCCTCATTGTCCAAAGAACTAGATGCATTTATAATTAACCTAGTTTTCATAACTGTAATAAAGTAAAGTTTAGCTCAGCCAAAAACTCACCAGTCTCTTATATGTCTTGAATACTTTCCACATTTATGACGCAAGACATACCAGAGACCAGAGAGAGATATTTCACTTACTTAGTCCGTCAACCACTTGCATTTTTCTGAAGACTTACAGAAAACATTCTAAAACATTACATAAGACACTAACACTAACTCCAGGAGGTCTATTTATAAAAAAAAAGAGATATGATTTTCTGAAATTCAAGTTGTCTTTTACAATGTGAATGAAATATTCCCTAAGAATGTTCAATCTAGCCTAAAACCGTGGGTGTTTTTTCCGACAGAATTCCGCTCAAGCTTGGCTTGCATACACACGGTCACACAAGTTCTCTGAACTTTCGACCGTCAAGAACGTGGTGACGTACAACACTACGACGAGCTGAGAAAATTAAGTTCAATCAATGTTTCTGAGCATGCGTCAAATTGTTTCCGTCAGAATTTTGCGCGTTGGAATTGCTACAGACGATTGGAATTTCTGATTGGAATTTTGGAACCAACACTCAATTTTTGTTGGCGGAAATTACGACAGGAAAGGTCCGATAGAGCAAACACACGGTCGGAATTTACAACCAAGAGCTCACATCAGACTTTTCTTGTCGTAAATTCCAACCGTCTGTACGGGCATAAGAACAATGGACCAAGAATAGCCTGAAAAAATGGTCAAACAACATTTGGCTAAAATAGCCCAAAGCCTGGTATACACAGGCAGTTTTTTTTCCATTCAACCCAGCACACTGGCTGAATGACCGATGGTTTGTATTGAACTGGCCGATACCGGACATATGCTAGACATACACACCCGAAATCTACCAGATTGAAATTTACTGGCACGACACCCGAAATTTACTGGCGCAGCCACGTTTTTACTGGCATTTCACAAAAGTTACTAAATTACATTTTTAGGTGCAAATTTCAGTATTTAGGCTACAAACAAGTACGCTAGGCAAATAGCAATGTGATTTAAGGTAGCTATTAAGGTAAAAAAACATTTTTGTTATTTTCGATATAAGGGCAAATTATTTAGTCACATCACCCCTTGCCTTCACCCCCCTCTGCCACCAACACCCCCTGCCTTCACCCCCTCTGCAGTGCCACAATATCCCTCTGCCTCCAATCTCCCCCTGCCTCCAATCTCCCCCAGGCCCCCTGCCTCCAATCACCCCCTGCTTCCATTGTCCCCTGCCTCCATTCCCCTCTGCGGTGCCACCAACACCCCCTGCCTCCAATCACCCCCTGCCTTCCTCCCCCTCTTTGGTGCCACCATCAACCCCTGTCTCCAATCTCTATGCGCAGTTCCAAGCCGAACCGATCTCGGCTATTTTTACTGGCACATTCCCGCAACCACGCACATTTACGAACGGGGGAAAAAAGTGCCCGTTTTTACGAACTGGCCGTAAAAATACGGACGGTTGGCAAAACTGATGCTGAGTGCATTTTGGTTGGCTTCTGATGAACTAGCTGAAGTTTGGTTAATAGGTGGTTCTTATGGCATCCTCCTTTGATTGAAAAATTAAAGATGCCAGGTGGAAAATTATTGACTTAACAGTGGCTGCATCCAATCAGATACAGTCGCTGGCTAAAATTTGAACTCCCAAAGATGTATATATAAAATTAAACTTCAGAGATCTGTAGACATAGAATACCATTTCACATTAATAATTCCATCTTGACAGGAAAATTTTAACTTTAAAAAAAAATACAGAAATTTCAAAAGCCTGTCGAGAAATACAGGGACGAGGCAAATACACTTTTGTTTCTCCTGTATATCCAAGTGCTCTTTCCTTGGATACGGGCTCCCATGTTATATATTATTCCCACGCGCACAGTCACCAAAAAAAAAATTCTTCTGTAAAAATATCCAACCAGCCACAAAAAAAACATTTTCTTCTACAGTCACTAGGGGCAGTACTGCTCAGCAATTTAGGGAATGTAAAAAGGATTTTGGTGCGACTGGTAAAATATTAAATTCATTTTCTAAGAGCTACCACAGTCTTTGAAAACTGTAGTTGCACAAATAATATTTATTATTAGCAGAATATAGTTTTTATCACTAATTCTTTCTACCGTAATTCTATTTCTTGCATTCCTAACAGATTGGATGCGTTTCAGACATTGGATGCGTTTCAGACATTGGATGCGTTTCAGACATCGGATGCATTTGGTTACGGTTCAGGTAGATGGAATCAAATGAGCTGACCATGCAAGTTAAACCAAAAGACACCAGTATCACAGGGAGGAATTTTCATAATTGGGCATAGAAATTAAAAAACATGGAAATCATTTTAGAAGTGTTATGCCGCGTACACACGACCGTTTTTCGGGTTCTAAAAAAATGACGTTTTTAGGGGTCTAGAAAAAACAATGTTTTTTTCAACCCGATCATTAAAACGGCATTGCCTACATACGATCGTGAAAAAAAAATGCTCTAGCAAAGCGCGGTGACGTACAACACATACGACGGCACTATAAAGGGGAAGTTCCATGCGATGGCGCCACCCTTGGGGCTGATTTTGCTGATTTTGTGTTAGTAAAAGATGATTCGCGCTTTTCAGTCTGTTACAACGTGATGAATGTGCTTACTCCATTACGAACGATAGTTTTACCAGAACTAGCGCTCCCCGTCTTTTTTCACGTCGTTAAAGCCCACACACGACCATTTTTTACAACCTTAAAAATGACAACGTTAAAAACGTTGTGAAAAAATGGAGCATGTTCGAAATTTTTAATGCCCATTTTTTTAGATCGTGAAAAATGCTCTGAAGCCCACACACAATCGTTTTTAATGACATAAAAAAACGTCATTTTTTAGAACCCGGTTGTGTGTACGTGGCATTACAGTTTGGGCAGGTGTAGCATCTATCTATCTATCTATCTATCTATCTATCTATCTATCCATTTTCTGACTATCCTTTCTCTATCAATTCTCTGACTATCCTTTCTCTATCTGTTCTCTGACTGTCCTTCCTCTATCCTTCATCTGACTATCCTTTCTCTCCTTTCTCTATCCTTCCTCTATCCTTCCTATATCCTTTCCCTATCCTTTCTCTATCCAATCTCTATCATTACTCTGACTATCCTTCCTCTATCCTTTCTCTATCCTTCCTCTATCCTTCCTCTATCCTTCCTCTATCCTTCCTCTATCCTTTCTCTATCCTTTCTCTATCCTTTCTCTATCCTTTCTCTATCCTTTCTCTATCCTTTCTCTATCCTTTCTCTAACCTTTCTCTGACTATCCTTCCTCTATCCATTCTCTAACCTTCCTCTGACTATCCTTCCTCTATTCATTCTCTAACCTTCCTCTGACTATCCTTCCTCTATCCATTCTCTAACCTTCCTCTGACTATCCTTCCTCTATCCATTCTCTAACCTTCCTCTGACTATCCTTCCTCTATCCATTCTCTAACCTTCCTCTGACTATCCTTCCTCTATCCATTCTCTAACCTTCCTCCATCCAATCTCTATCTTTCCTCTGACTATCCTTCCTCTATCCTTCCTCTATCCATTCTCAAACCTTCCCTTGACTATCAGATCAATCTATTTGTCACAATTTTTTCTTTCTGTTCAAATTGGTTATATGTGAAATATTTTCTTTATTAAAAAGTTTGGTATAATACCTTTTTACGTCGGTAAACTAGCTCTGCACCCCAAAAACAAGTGTGAAAAAGTGGCAACCTTAGGCTGACGTTAACACTTGATTGAGTTTTCAGTCTTTGGCAGAGAGCTGAGAGATAAAATAAACTTTCACGTGGTTTAAGCCACCTGTATCTATTTCTAAGATTAGTTTTGGGTGAACTAATCTTGTAACAAGACAAAAAATCTTTACAAAAAAAATATATATATCCTAGTTATAAAATAGTTTACCTTTCTTGGGGTCTCCAGAGCTGCCCCCTCCATCTTATTCCTCCTCATGCCTGGGATGTGATAAGCTCTGTTGGAATCTCTCATGTGTCAATAATCTTCTGGGTCCTTAAGGATTCCCCTTATATAGACCTGAGTTGCCACCTGCGGTGTGTATTCCCTTTACAATAAGATCAGCCAATCGGAAGAGAGCAGGCACCCACTTTGACCAGTCGTAGGAGGCCCACTCCACTCACTTTTCTCATTTACCCACTAATGAGTCCCCGGCTGGCACTCTTTTCACATGCGCAACTAACTCATTAATTAGATCTAATGTGTATCGTGTCTTGGGGCCTGCAAAGCTTGGATAGTGAAGCTAGACTTTGACATGCGATGGTGGTTGGAAAGAATGAGAATTGGACAACTGTTCCAGTAACCAGCTTATTTGCTTGAGTATGTGTCTGGTTGGGAGAAGAGTTTGTGGGTCAGATACCCCATGGTATGGTTTCCTCTTTTATCTTAACTCAGTGCTATGGCTTCCTCATCTTATCTTGCCTAAATACTATGGCCCGGATTCAGAAATAATTTACGTCGGCTTATCTATTGATACGCCGCGTAAATTCAAAGCTGCGCCGGCGTATCTTCTTTCTGTATTCAGAAAGCAAGATACGCCGAAATTAGGCTAAGATCCGACTGGCGTAAGTCTCTTATGCCGTCGTATCTTAATTGCATATTTATGCTGGCCGCTAGGTGGAGCTTCCGTCGATTTACGCAAGGAATATGCTAATTAGGTAGATACGCCGATTCAGAAACGTACGTCCGCCAGTCGCATTTTTTTACGTCGTTTACGTTCGGCTTTTTCTGGCGTAAAGTTACCCCTGCTATATGAGGGGTATCGTATGTTAAGTATGGACGTCGTTCCCGCGTCGAATTTAGAAAATTTTACGTCGTTTGCGTAAGTCGTTCGCGAATAGGGCTGTACGTAAGTTACGTTCACGTCTAAAGTATTTACGATTTGCGGCGTAATTTCGAGCATGCGCACTGGGATTCTTTCACGAACGGCGCATGCGCCATTCGTAAAAAACTTCAAATACGTGGGGTCACATGTAATTTACATAAAACACGCCCACATCATCCACATTTGAATTAGGCGGGCTTACGCCGGACCACATACGTTACGCCGCCATAACTTAGGGCGCAAGTTCTTTCTGAATACGGAACTTGTGCCCTAATTTACGGCGACGTAACATATCTGAGATATGTTACGCCCCGCCGATAGATACACCAATGTATCTGAATCCGGGCCTATGACTTCCTCATCTTATCTTATGAGGAAGACATAGCATTTTGTGATTATGACCAATTTGGGGTTTCTGGTTCTACCTGAAACTGTGAAGATGGCAGGATTGGGTGAGGAGTCCACATCTATGGGTACTTTGAAGGACTTTGTACCTTTTAGTACAGTTGTGTCTTAAAGCGGAGTTCCACCCAAAAGTGGAACTTCCACTTTAAGCAATCCTCGCCCCCCTGACATGCCACATTTGGCATGTCATTATTTTTGGGTGGGGGGGAGGGGTGGTGTATTCCTTATTTTTAGAGGAACTTCCTATCCCACTTCCTGCTTCCTTTTTTTAGGCCACCTAGGAGACTCCTCCTCTCGTCCTAGGTGACCCCTCCCTGCCAGCGATCTTCTGGGACACAAAAAAGGTCCAAGAAGATTGGCTGGCCAAAAGCAGAGCGACTCGCGCATTCGCAGTGCGCGCCGGGCCTTAAAGCCAAAAGCTTTCACGGCCGGGTGCCCACAGTTGCTATGGAGGAGGAGAGGAGCGAGCCTCTTGGCATCCGCATCGCTGGACCGTGGAGCAGGTAAGTGTCGGTTTATTAAAAGTCAGCAGCTATGCTTTTCATAGCTGCTGACTTTTTAAAAACGGGTGGAACTCTGCTTTAAAGTGGAGGTTCACCCTAAAACAATTATATACCATTACATCCAGCATACTTCCGACATGTACAGTATGCTGGTATTTTTTTTTATTCGCTGTACATACCGTTTTATATTTCTTTTTCTTTTCTCACTCCCGCGGGGAATAGGCGTTCCTATGAAGAGGCGTAGATGATTGACGTGCAGATAAGGCGCGTCACACATTCCGAAAATAGCCGGACTGGGACTCGGCTCTATACGGCGCCATACGGCACCTGCACACAGACTAGGAGCCGTGTAGAGCTGACTGCGCAGGCGCCGTATATAGCCGAGTCCCAGTTCGGCTATTTTCGGAACGCATGATGCGCCTTATCCGCACGTCAATCATCTTCGCCTCTTCATAGGAATGCCTATTCCCCGCGGGAGTGAGAAAAAAAAAAGAAAACGGTATGTACAGCGGAAAAAAAAAATACCAGCTTACTGTAGCTGTCGGAAGTATGCTGCATGTAATGGTATATAGCTGTTTTTTAGGGTGAACCTCCACTTTAAGGAAAGTGAGGCTTCTCCAGGCACTGCACATCCTTTGCCCAGAAAACTTACCTCCAGGTTCTCTTGTTAGAACGGAATCCCACCGTGTATGCTTCAGCAGGAGTAGGTCACAAAAAGGACAGGACCTGCAACCTATGCCAGAGGTGTAACTAGAACCTTCATGGCCCTTGTACAAGAAACCATGAAGGCCCCCCTGACCACTGGGGCCCTTTCCATTGGTCCCAGAGCCATTTCCATTGGTGCCAGGGTCTTTTCCATCAGTCCTGGAGCCGTTTCCTCTGTGTGTCGTGGGCCCTCCATGACTAGGGCCCTTCTCTCTGAGTTCGGGGCCCTTCCTACTGATCCTGGGGCTCTTTACTTAATTGATGGGCCTTTACTTTTCTGCCACTTTGGTGCGATTAGAGTGCCATAGACTGCAATGTTAAATGACAAAAGTCACAAAGAAATCACAAGAAACTCACAAGGAAGTTGCAAGGGAATAGCAAACATGTTGCAGGACTTTGGGCTCACAGCAATGTCACTATGGACCAAAATCTCTGAGGAATGTTTCCAACGCCTTGTTGAATATATGCCACGAAGAATTAAAGCGGAGGTCCACAGAAAAAAGTGAACCTCCACTTTTCGGATACCCCCCCCCCCCCCTGTGTCACATTTGGCACCATTTAGGGGGAAGGGGGTCAGATACCTGTATAATACAGTTATTTGCATCACTTCCGGGAATAGACTCCCGCTGGAGTCACGCCCCCCGTCTTAAACACAGCGGGAACCAGTGAGGATGCGCTGCATGACTTGCGCATGTGCAGTAGGGAATCAGGCAGTGAAGCCGCAATGGTTCACTTCCTGATTCCCTCACCGAGGATGGCGGCAGGGGCAGCCGAGAGATGAGCGATTGCTCGGCTTCGGCTGCCGACATCGCAGGCACCCTAGACAGGTAAGTGTCCATTTATTAAAAGTCAACAGCTGCAGTATTTGTAGCTGCTGGCTTTTAATTTTTTTTTTTTTAGGTGGACCTCCACTTTAAGGCAGTTCTGAAGGCAAAAGTGGGTCCACACTAGTACAAGCAGGGTGTACCTAACAAAGCGGCTGGTGAGTGTATATCACCTGTTGCAAATTAGGCAGGATTTTCACAGTGCTCTCATATGGAATTTCAAGCCCTTGCTACAGAATTCTGTGCTGTGCAGCCCTGAGAACTTCATAGTGTGATGCTTACACCAAGATCACATCAGCTTCTGTTCTCACGGTCTTCTTATCAATTACGTCTAAGGTCAGCTGAGTGGGAAAGCCCAGGATCTGTATTTCATAGAAGTTCTAAGATAAATATTCAAGCGAAAAGTTTCCAGGATATAGCTGTTTAAACAAACCAACAGCACACAGATGGATGACACCATAAAATGAACTGGAAGCTTTGTGTACTTAAAGGGAAGCTACAGCCAAGCCGCCAAACACACAGGTGAAACTCCAATGTAAGAAATGTTTCATTCTCTGGGAAAACATTGGAGCACCTTCTACTCCATGGCAGGGTGCTAGGTGACTGGATAGAGCCAGGAATTGACAACACATGGACCAGCCAGAAGTTCTGTAGCCAATGTGCTACTGCCCCGCCTCCTGATACCTTTATCCATAGCTCACAACTGTCCCTGATTGCCAGGGGGTGTCCCTGCTTTGGAACAAATAGCCAGATTCAGAGAGATGGCCTTAACTTTGCGGCGGTGTAGCTTAGCGTGTTTAGGCTACGCCGTCGTAAGTTAGCGAGGCAAGTACTTGATTCTCAAAGTACTTGCCTGCTAAGTTACGGCGGCGTAGCCTGAAGCGGGCGGGCGTAAGGGCGCCTAATTCAAATTTGTGTTGTGTTGTGGGGCGTGTTTTATGGTAATGAGGCTTGACCCGACGTGATTGACGTTTTTTTAAACTGCGCATGCGCCAGGCGCCTACATTTCCCAGTGTGCATTGCGGCTAAGTCCGCGGCACGTGCCTATTGATTTTGACGTGGACGTAAACGACGTAAATCCCTATTCACAGACGACTTACGCAAACGACGTAAAATTTTCGAATTTCGAAGCAGGAACGGCGGCCATACTTTAACATTGGCTACGCCACCTAGGGGGCAGCTTTAACTTTAGGCGGCCTATCTCTTAAGTAAACGGAGTAAATGTACTGCGGCGGCCGGGCGTACGTTCGTGAATAGGCGTATCTACTGATTTACATATTCTACGCCGACCGCAATGGAAGCGCCACCTAGCGGCCAGCCTAAATATTGCAACCTAAGATAGGACAGCGCAAGCCGTCGTATCTTAGATATGTTTAACCGCTTAACGCCCACCGCACGACTATTTACGTCCACAGATTGGCACATACAGGCAGAAGGGCGTATATATACGTCCTTGCCTTCTAGCGGGTCGGGGGTCCGATCGGGACCCCCTCCGCTGCGTGCGGCGGGCGGCTTACCTGCGGGAGCGATCCGACTCGAGGGGGCGGCTGTTCGTTTCTGTCTGCCCCCTCGTGATCGCTCCCAGCCAATCCCGCGAGCCTCCGCCGTGTCACTTCCTCTGCCTGTAAAATGTAAACATAGGCAGAGGAAGTGATGCAGCTCTCATCTCTGCGGTATTTTCAAACCGCCGAGATGAGAGAAGACTCACACAGTAAGTCGCACCAACACTACACTGACACCACACACATAGGCACATTAACCCCTTGCGATCACCCCCCTGTCACACTGTCACTGAATGCAGTGATCATATATGTACTGATAACTGCATTTAGTGTCAGTGTGACAGTTAGTGTGACAGCCAGTTAGTGTTAGGTCCAGGGTAGCCCTGTACCCCCCCTAATAAAGTTTTAACCCCTTGATCGCCGCCCTAGTTAACCCTTTCACTCCCTATTGCCAGTGTCACTAAGCGATTATTTTTCTGATCGCTGTATTAGTGTCACTGTTGCCGCTAGGAAGCTAATTTTTTTTTATTGGGATTTTTTTTTACTAAAGACATGTGGCTTAATACATTTTGGCCTAAATGTTTGACTAAAATTTAGTTAATTCAATTTTTCTTGTAACAAAAAGTAAAAAATATTGTTTTTTTTTTCAAAAATGTCGCTCTATTTTTGTTTATAGCGCAAAAAATAAAAATCGCAGAGGCAATCAAATACCATAAAAAAAAAGCTCTATTTGTGGGAAGAAAAGGACGCAAATTTTGTTTGAGAGCCACGTCGCACGACCGCGCAATTGTCTGTTAAAGCGACGCAGTGCCGAATTGTAAAAACGCCTCTGGGCATTTAGCAGCATATTGGTCCAGGGCTTAAGTGGTTAAGCGTATCTCTGTTTGAGAATACACTTCAACATAAGTCGGCGCAGATTCTGAGTTAGGTCAGCGTATCTACTGATACGCCGACCTAACTCTTACTGAATCTGGCTAAAAGTTCTTAGTACATAGTAGGCGAGGCTGAAAAAAGACACAAGTCCATCAAGTCCAACCTATGTGTGTGATTTTATGTCAGTATTACATTGTATATCCCTGTATGTTGTGGTCATTCAGGTGCTACTCTAAAGCCCCGTACACACGATAGAATCCATCCGCTGAAAAATCCCAGCAAATGGGTTTCAGCGGATAGATCCTATGGTGTGTACACTCCAGCGGATCTTTATCCGCGGATATTTCTCCCCTGGGATGGATTCCAGCAGATCGAATATTTGCTGACATGCCAAACAAATCCATCTGCTGGAATCCATCCCAACGGATGGATCCGCTGGTCTGTATAGACTCACCGGATCCATCCGTCCGAAGGGATCCCCCGCATGCGTCGTAATGATTCGACGCATGCGTGGAATTCCTTATATGACAGCGTCGCGCACGTCGCCGCGTCATAATCGCGGCGACGGCGCGACACGTCATCGCCAGAGGATTTCGGCGCGGATTTCAATGCGATGGTGAGTACACTCCATCGCATTAAAATCTGCTGAAATCCTCGAGAGGATTTATCCGCGGAAGCGGTCCGCTGGACCGTATCCGCGGATAAATCCTCCCGTGTGTATGGGGCCTAATAGTTTTTTAAATTATCGATGCTCCCCACGGAAACCACTGCTTGTGGAAGAGAATTCCACATCCTTACCGCTCTTTACAGTAAAGAACCCTCTACTCTTTTCTTCTAATTTTAGTGAATGGCCGCGTGTCTTATTAAATTTCCTTTCGTGGAAAAGTTTTATCCCTATTGTGGGGTCACCAGTACATTGAAATCATATCCCCTCTCTTCTCCAGAGAGAATAAGTTTAGTGCTTGTAACCTTTCTTCATAACTAATGTCTTCCAGTCCCTTTATTAGCTTTGTTGCCCTTCTCTGAAATCTGCAGTTCCAGCACATCCTTCCTGAGGACTGGTGCCCAGAACTGGACAGCATACTCCAGGTGCGGCTGGACCAGAGTCTTACAGAGTGGGAGAATTACTGTTTTATCTCTGGAGTTGATCCCCTTTTTAATGCATGCCAATATTCTGTTTGCTTTGCTTGTAGCAGCTTGGCATTGCATGCCATTGCTGAGCCTATCATCTACTAGGACCTCCAGGTCCTTTTCCATCCTTGATTCCCCCAGTGAGTAGATCGCATTTAGAATTTTGCCACCCAAATGCCTTATTTAAAATGTTTCTACATTGAACCTCATTTGCCATGTAGTTGCCCACCCCATGAATTTGTTCAGATCTTCTTGCAAAGTTTCCACATCCTGCGGAAAAGTTATTGCCCTGCTTAGATTAGTATTGTCTGCAAATACAGAGATTGAACTGTTTACCCCATCCTCCAGGTAATTTATAAATAAACTAAATAGGATTGGTCCCAGCATAGAACCCTGGGGGACCCCACTACCCACCCCTGACCATTCAGAGTATTCACCATTTATCACCGCCCTCTGAACTCGCCCTTGTAGCCAGTTTTCAATCCATGTACTCACACTATGGTCCTTCTATCCCTCTAGGAGGGAGATTTGGAGTGGGGGGAGAGGATATGTGCTTAAAGGGGACATTTGAGGGGTAGAGGATATGTGCTAGGAGGGGAAGTTTTTTCTTTAGGGGGGGGTGGACTTATGCTGGGGGCATATGAAGAGAGAGAGGATTTGAGCTGGGAAGAGGAGGGTGGGGCAAACATTTGCGCCAGGAAGGGGGATTTCAACAGGGGGGTGGATTTGTACTGGGAGGAAGGGGGAATATATTCTTGGGGGGGAGTATACAGATTGGCGCTCAATTTTTTTTGGGGGGGGGGGGTGATTTTTGCTGACGCATGATTATACAACCGGGGGGGAGCGCAAATTGCCATGTTCGCCCTGGGCTCTAGGTTACCTGACTGGGTGTCCTACTTGTGTGGATGTTGCTGCATTGTGTAAAACTATTAGAATAGTTCTTATATTCTACAATGGGGTGCCTCGAGACGGTCCATCATTTTTAACTTCTTGCCGACCAGCCGTTGTCATTATATGGCGGCAGGTTGGCTCCCATGCGCGAATCTCCATAGCTGTACGGCGACCCTGAAGCTGATGCGCATAGCCATTGGCCGCAATCTCTGCCAACCACCACCGATTGCTCCTCAGAGAGCCAGAACGGGGATCTGCCAATGTAAACAGACAGATCTCTGTTCTGTCAGGGAAGTAGAGCGTGAACTGCTGTTCCAAGTGATCAGGAACAGCGGTCGCTCTCTACTCCCAGTCAGTCCCCTCCCTCTCCAGTTAGAAACACCTCCCAGGGAACACATTTAACCCCTTGATCGCCCCCTAGTATTAACCCTTTCCCTGCCAGTGACACTTATACAGTAATCAGTGTCTATTTTTAGCTCTGATCGCTGTATAAATGTCACTGGTCCCAAAAAAAGGTCAAAAGTGTCCGATATGTCTGTCGCAATATACCAGGTCTGCTAAAAATCGCTGATCACTGACATTACTAGTAAAATTAATATTATAATAAAAATCACAGAAATCTATCCCCTATCTGGTAGACGCTATAACGTTTGCGCAAACCAATCAATATGCGCTTATTGTGTTTTTTACCAAAAATATGTAAAAGAATACATATCGGCATAAACTGATGAAGAAATTGTTTTTTACATTTTTTGGGGATATTTAGTAAAACATAATTTTTTTAAAAATTGTTGCTCTTTTTTTGTTTATAGCACAAAAAATTAAAACCGCAGGGGTAATCAAATACAACCAAAAGAAAGCTCTATTTGTGGGGAAAAAAGGGTGTTGATTTTGTTTGGGTACAATGTCGCAAGACCGCGCAATTGTCAGTTAAAGCGACGCAGTGCCGTATCGCAAAAAACGGCCTGGACATTAAGGGAGAAAATCTTCCGATCCTTAAGTTGTTAAAGGGTGCCTCGAGATTGTCCATCATTTTTAAAGGGTGCCTTGACTGTAAAAAAAAGGTTGAAAAACACTGGTCCACCTGGCAATGCATGGTGATATTTGCATAACTCCTCCCAAGAGCCAGCCCACTGCTTGCATTAGGGACAGCCCTTGAGAGGAATACTGAGGCTGGGTACTGTGATGTATTCAGGACCCTGTTGGCTCCTCCCACCAGTCATGATCTGCCTGCATTGCTTAGGAGCACAGAGACCCAGTGATGACATCACTGGGTCTAAGATAAGGTTTGTAAAGAAAAATGGAAAAAGATTTTATTTTAAAAATTTCCTTAGCATTTTGATGAGGGTGGAGGTAGGAACCAGTGATGGTAAAATATAAGCAGAATAAACTTTAGTTTTAAAGTATATCTAAAGCCAGAACATTTTGTTTTTGGATAGAGCATTAAAGAGACAAAACCTTTGTCAATTTTTCTTTTGCCCTGTGTCTGATCAAGGAAAATTCCTTTCACTTCCTGTCCTATGGGTACAACAGGAAATGAGAAGAAATCTCTCCAATGTGAGGGAAATCCACCCTAGGTTCACACATGTCCAGTGCGAATTTCCCCTCAGTTTTCACTGCAAATTTCCAAAACAGCTGTTCAGCTGCGATTTAGATGCGGTTCAGATGCTAATTTTTGGAGAAGCCGACCGTCGTGTCCTTAACAACGAATGACTGACAGCTGAATGTAAAAAAAAAAACATAAAGCTATACAAAATTGTGAACAAAATGGCGTGGGGGTCCCTCCCCCCAATCCATACCAGGCCCTTTAAACGTAAAATAAATATATAATAATAGTTACACATCAAAATTAAAATACATTCAATTAAATTATATTAAATAAGATAAAATAAATACACTTCAAAATAAAATGTAATAATGGGGACATATTAAATAAAAGAAATACAATAAAAAAATAATAATATAAAATGAACATAAATTTCCCTAGGTAAGTTAAAAGTTCCACACCCTTATATATTGTAAGATTCTGTATTGTAAAATAAAAGATGTTTTTTTTTGAGGCACAACTATTACATAAAATATAATCCTTTGTTGTAGAAAAATATTAAAACAAGTTAATATGCTGTACAACATTTTCATGGCATAATAGCATGTTTTAATATTTTTCTACAATAAAGGATTATATTTTATGTAATAATTGTGTCTCAGAAATTCCATCCTTTATTTTACAATACAAAATCTTACAAAATTAACTTTAAAATTAAATGAAATAAATATATAATAATAGTCACATATAAAAATGAAATCATTGTAAATAAATTCAATGAAGTACATTAAAACAAATACACATTGATTGGTCATATTGGAATCTTGTCTGATCTTTAGACTCTCAGGAAGTTGATAAAGATTCCTTGTCATGTATTACACGGTATTGCTCCTTGATTCTTACTCTACTTGTGTTTGATTTTATAAAGGTATCCAGGCTCCTATTGGGGCTTGTGGTGTTTTTGTTCTATTTTTGTTTGTTTTTTTTTTGTTTTGTTTTTCTCTTTTCTCCCTACAAGGCATTAATACTGTGTGATGAATAGAATTGCTTTAATTTTTTATTTTTTTTTCCTTCTTTGGAAAATGTAATTGTTTGATGATCGGCCTATGTATGCTGACTATTCTGTTCTTTTCTCTAATAAAAACATTGAAATATAAAACAAATACACATCAAATAAAAAGAATCGAATAATATTGGTCACACATTAAAAAACGAAATAAAATAAATTAAAATAAATATGATAAATATATAATAATCACATTACTATAACTAACACAACTATTATGACTATGTGTGTTACTATATGATGTGGTTTTAAGTTATATTAGTGGATCTTTACAGCTGCTTATCAGTCATTCATGTCATTTATTTTGTTATCACTTTGTTTTAAAGGTGTTCCACTTCAAGGGCCTGTACTAATGTAATAAAACAAAACAGATATTCAACATTATATATGTAGTTAAATATGTTCCTTCAATGCTTTCTGGCAATCACAATCACCACAAATATGTTGAAAAGTGGAATCATCCTAAAATTCCTTATTGGCCAAGTAGATGTTGAACACAAAATGTGATGCCTACAGCACGTTTTTTTTATGGCATATATTGTAGATGGTAAACAAATGACGTGAGTTGGAGTGTTTTTAGGAAGGGTCATCAAGTGCTTTCCGCCTGAAGTTATTTCCTCTTTTTTAGGGATTTTTAGGTGTAATCTGCTGTCTCTATGGAAGCTTAAACCCATTTTATAGAGTTTTCTAAAAAAAACGGGAGAGAGCTGAGACCGTAGCGGCATTATGTGGAATTAGGGCACCTTGAATATTTAAGCGGTTGGTGGACCAAAAAGAAGAGGGCCGGATTTCAAAGTCTAAAAAGCCCTAAATGAGAAGAGCAGAAAGAGCCACACAGATAAAACGGATTAAGAGGATAAGCCCTGGTTAAATCCCCCTTTTGGATGTGTTGGAGGAGAGGACAATGGATGTGGGGACTGACCCACCTTTCACTGCTGTCACTCTCTCTGAATGCAAATATTTTACTAACTGCTTAATCCTATTTATTCCGGACACATAAGCTCTATACAAGGGATGTTACCTTTGATGTCAGACCAAAAGTCCATATGTTTTAAGGATATCTATTATCTATTATCTATCTATCTATCTATCTATCTATCTATCTATCTATCTATCTATCTATCTATCTATCTATCTATCTATCTATCTATCTATCTATCTAAGTCATAGAACAGAGGAAATATAAAAACTCTCCATTGCTATTGGCAGTAGACAAGAAACCATCATAACTTCATATAAACGCATCTAAAAACCCAGAGCTGACTACACATTATACAATATGATCGTACAATCTCCTCTACCAATAACTATGTAGTACAAGGACCTGCCTGATTGGATACAAATTGATTGGATAATTTCTGTAGGTCCCCGTATTACATATTTTTGGTAAGTCTTAAACTAATTGTACAAAACTTGTATGGCAATATTTTAATATGTTGTGTTATCTTTGCTTATATTTTTTTAGGTCATGTGACCATTTCTTGCACTGACCAATGACAAAGGGGCATCATTCCTTCCACTGACCACTGACACAGAAGAACCATTCATCCCACTGATCACTACCACAGGAACACCATTCCTCCCACTGACCACTGACATCGGAATATCATTCTTCCCACTGACCCAAGACCATCATTCCCCAACTGATCACTGACACAAGAGCACCATTCCTTCCACTGACCACTGACACAGGAGCACCATTCCTCCCACTGACCACTGACACAGGAGCACCATTCCTCCCACTGGCCACTGACACAGGAGCACCATTCCTCCCACTGACCACTGACACAGGAGCACCATTCCTCCCACTGGCCACTGACACAGGAGCACCATTCCTCCCACTGACCATTGGAATAGGGTAATTTTCTTAAACTAATTGTACAAAACTTGTATGGCAATATTTTAATGTTATGTTATGTTTGCTTATATTTTTTTAGATCATGTGACCATTCCTTCCACTGAGCACTGACACACAGGAACCATTCCTTCCACTGACCATTGAAACAGAAGAACCATTCCTTACACTGACAGAGGAGACATATTATTCACTGACACAGAGGAACCATTCATTCCACTGACCACTGACACAGAGGAACCATTCATTCCACTGACCACTGACACAGAGGAACCATTCATTCCACTGACCACTGACACAGAGGAACCATTCATTCCACTGACCACTGTCACAGAGGAACCATTCCTTCCACTGACCACTGTCACAGAGGAACCATTCCTTCCTCTGATCACTGACACAGAGGAACCATTCCTTCCACTTACCACTGACACGGAAGAACTATTCCTTCCACTGACCAATAACAAAGGGGCACCATTCCTTCCACTGACCACTGACACAGAGGAATCATTCCTCCCACTGACCACTGACACAGAGGAACCATTCATTCCACTGACCACTGTCACAGAGGAACCATTCCTTCCGCTAATCACTGACACAGAGGAACCATTCCTTCCACTTACCACTGACACGGAAGAACTATTCCTTCCACTGACCAATAACAAAGGGGCACCATTCCTTCCACTGACCACTGGCACAGAAGAATCATTCCTCCCACTGACCACTGACACAAGAGCACCATTCCTTTCACTGGCCATTGAAACAGGGGCACTATTCCTTACACTTACCACTGACACAGAGGAACTATTTCTCCCACTGACCACTGACACAGAGGAACTATTTCTTCCACTGACTTTCTTCCACACAGAGGAAACATTCCCTCCACTGACCACTGTCACAGAGAAACCATTCCTTACACTGACCACTGACACAGAGGAACCATTCCTTCCACTGACCACTGTCACAGAGGAACCATTCCTTCCGCTAATCACTGACACAGAGGAACCATTCATTCCACATACCACTGACACGGAAGAACTATTCCTTCCACTGACCAATAACAAAGGGGCACCATTCCTTCCACTGACACAGAAGAATCATTCCTCCCACTGACCACTGACACAAGAGCACCATTCCTTTCACTGACCATTGAAACAGGGGCACTATTCCTTACACTTACCACTGACACAGCGGAACTATTTCTCTCACTGACCACTGACACAGAGGAACTATTTCTTCCACTGACTTTCTTCCACACAGAGGAAACATTCCCTCCACTGACCACTGACACAGAGGAACCATTCCTTCCACTGACCACTGACACAGAGGATCCATTCCTCCCACTGACCACTGACACAGAGGATCCATTTCTCCCACTGACCACTGACATAGGGTAATTTGTTACGCTGTTGACCACTGACTACTACTGACCACAGACACAGGGGTACAAATCTTCCCACTGACACAGTGGTTCCATTTACTCAGGATTCAAAAAAAATTCCAATCATAGTACAGCAAAGCTGAGAACAGCATGTTCTGTACAAGTCATTACAAGCCCTCGTTGTGCTTATATGTGAATACAATCTCTTCAGTCCTAAGAATGGACAGTCGTCTTCATGTCTCTGTTGTCCTCACAGAGTTCCAAAAATAGTTTTCAGCAAAGTAAAATGTTTCAGGCAAGCCACTTGCAACTCATCAGTGTCTTGTGGTTTGTGTTTCCTACTTTCAGTTTCAATGTATTTAGTCTGGGCGCCTTGCACTGTTCAATAATCAGCTATTAGCTTCTGAAGGCGATAAGTTCAGAACATAACCTAACATAGCGTGTCTGTCCACATTCACAATGTAAACTCGGCAGCTACAACAAGTGAGCAGATATAGGTGGAGGACCACATGTAAAGGACTGTTCTATTAATATCACATAGCAAAAAAGATGGACTGCATTGGCCGGGAATCGAACCCGGGCCTCCCGCGTGGCAGGCGAGAATTCTACCACTGAACCACCAATGCATGTGCTGCCACAAATGTTGAAAACATGATATTTGTGTCTAGATATCATGTGTGGATGTGTTCTGTATAGAGCGTATCTAAAATATTTAGTGTACCAAAGTGTTGCTTATGTTAATTTTGACTCAGAGAAATCTGATCTACTCATTCTCGGATCCTAAGGCTCTGTTCACACATAGGCGATGCTGTTTTAAAGCCGCTTTTTTGGCTTTAAAACAGGGTTTTTGTACAGGCGTTTTCAAGATTAAAAGGTCACCAATGTAAAAGCAGTAAAACGCCTGTAATCTGTCAAAAAATAAGCTTGTGAACAGAGACCATTGAAATGAATGGGATTTGTCTTGTTGGGTGTTTTTAGAGCTGAGGCTTTTACAGATATCGCATGTGATTTGCACCTGGGCGGCCGACAGCATGCAATGTCTGTGAGATGCGAGTTCAGTCATACAGTTGTATGGCTGAACTCACATTAGATTTGCAGGAAAAAAGTGCAGGGACTTTTTTCCCCCGCACTGAAATCAGATCGCATGGGTGTTCTGACCTATGCGATTCGATTCCTGTGCAGTTCGCACTGCGGTCTGTGAACCGACCTGGGTGTGTCATTACCAATGTAATAACACCCGCAGCGGTTCACAGAGGGCAGGATGAACTGCCTGCAGGAGATGCAAGAAACAGAGCTGTATTCGCACTGGTTCCCGCATCGCATCAGTGTGAAGCTAGGCTTAGTCCTCCCACTGACTACTGACACAGAAGCACCATTCCTCCCACTGACCAAGAGATATGGTATAATTCCTTCCACTGAAACTGGAGCACAATTCCTTCCACCGACCACTTACACAGGGGTAACATTCATAGTTACATAGAAGGTGAGGTTGAAAAAAGCCAAAAGTTCATCAAGTCCAACCTATGTGTGTGATTCTATGTCAGTATTACATTCAGTGGCGGCTGGTGCTCAAAATTTTTGGGGGGGCGCAAACGGAAAAAAACAAAAACAATTGCAGCCTCACTGTACCTATCAATTGTCACCACTGTGCCATGCCATCAAATGCAGTCACTGTGCCATCAAAACGCAACCACTGTGCCATCAAAACGCAGCCACTGTGCCATGCCATCAAAAAGGAGGCAGTGCAGAGGCAGGGCAGCTAAAATCTTGGGATATTCACATTAAAAGCATGTCAGTTTCGGACATATCAGGGACAGATCTAAAAAAAACACAGATTTCGTGGCAGGCGAGAATTCTACCACTGAACCACCAATGCATGTGCTGCCACAAATTTTGGAAACATGATATTTGTGTCTAGACATCATGTGTGGATTATTCTTTATAGAGCGTATCTAAAATGTTTAGTGTACCAAAATGTTGCTTATGTTAACTTTGACTCAGGGAAATCTGATCTACTCATTCTCAGATCCTAAGGCTCTGTTCACACCTAGGCATTTTTTGGGTGTTTTTTCCATTACATTTTTTTTCAGGTGTTTTTGAGCATTTTTGTACAAGCGTTTTCAAAGTTAAAAGGTCACCAATGTAAAAGCAGTACAATGCCTGTAATCTGCCAAAAAATAAGCTTGTGTATGTAGCACTACCCCCGCAGGAGCTGCTGGTTATATTTTGGGTGGTACGTTACCTCTATGTTCTCGCTGTCCAGGGTGAAAGGAGAGTCTGAATTTCAAGAATTTCAATGTCCACACAGTGCACTTCTTTTTCTTTGGGAGGACTTTAGAAGAAAAGAAAGATGAGGGGTGGAAGGGTAGGTAAGTTCAGGTGCATAATCAAAGTAAGGAAACACTCCTGTTTCCAGCATACAGCTCTCGTCGCCACTCTAGCCAGAGTAGGTATTGCTCACCCGGATAGGTCCCTCTCAGCAGCCGGGATGGCGCACAAAGTAAAGTACAGTCTCTTTCTTGATGAGACACTTTGGTCCGGAATCCCCTGCCACAGGATTCAGCATCCGGATCTCTTTAGCTTTGTTTCTTTAGAACTTTAGATCCGTCAGGTGACACTTTGAAGCCTCTCGGTGTACGGTGCATCCTTTGATGAAGTTTCCAGGCCTTCTCCCAAGGTACCAGCCTCTTGCATGGCCCTCTGCAGGATAGGTCCTCCCCTGGCTTCCTTCATCAGGTGGCCTCCTCCCACAGGACAGACAGCACAGGATCACCTTTGCAGTACAGGCCCCAGACAGACAACTGGGCCCACAGGCGAAGCCGCAGCCACGGGCCAACGTGGTCCCGGAAATAGGATTCAGAATGTGCACCTCAGGCCAGGCGGACCACGAGGCACGGATGGACGACAGAACCCAGCACCAATGGCGTCTGCCCCCTAAGTACCCCTCCCACTCCCACTGATTCGCTGCCGAGGGGGACACTCAATACACCTTGACCTTGCTGCTGCCACCCTTGGCCGGGGGTGGTAATGACACCCCCAGGCGAGCAATGGTGGATACTCTCAGCACAGCCATGGCTGGAACAGAGGCTAAATTGCCCTTATTCATTCTGGTCTGAGCCAAATAACAGCTCAGACCCCCACAAAATTTAAAGCATTTACATGTACTTTTTTGAGCAACGGGCGTTTTGTTTTAGGCGACAGAACAGAGACCATTGAAATTAATGGGATGACTTCCAGTTCCGGCGCCGCATGGAGTAGCTGCTCCTCTCCTCAGCTCCCGCAGCACGACCCCAAATCGGCCTAAAAAAAATGGCCTGAGACGCCCCACGAACCCTCCTCCACCTCCGGGCATACCCCCCCTGCACCATGGACCGGTTTGTGGAAAAACCGGGCACCTGCACCCAAAAGGCCCAGACGGCACCACCGGCGCACCTGCAAATCGAGGCCCCGGTCTCGACCTACTCGGCTTCACATGCAGCAGCTCAGCCGGCGGCGATGGAGGTAAGCAGCAGCACCTCTCCCCCTCCTTCTCCACACATCTCTGTGCCACAACAAACAGGGGATAACACCATGGAGCGCATAGCCCAGGCCGTGGCAGTTCTTCTAACCCCCATGATAGCTGCATCAATGGAGAAGGCCGTGAACGCTGGGATGGCGCAAATTAAGGCCCAGTTAGGGGAACACGGCACCAGACTCAATGAGTTAGAACATGGTTTGTCTAATGTAGAAGAAGAGCTTTTTCAGGCGCAGGCTACTGAGCAAGTCCAAGACAAGACAAACCAAAACATTTTACAAAAGTTGGACGATTTAGAAAATAGGTCCAGGAGGAGCAACCTGCGATTCGTAGGTGTCCCAGAATCGCTGCAATCATCCGCACTCTCAGATTTCTGCACAATGCGCATCCCAGAAGCCCTAGGCCTTCCGGGCCCCTGCACGGTGGAAAGGGCAGACCGCATGGGTGCTTTCAACTCTGACCGTAAAACATCTCAGCCAATAATCGCCAAATACCTAAATTACTCTGACAAGTCCCTTATACTGCAAAAGTTCAGGCAATCCCGCCAACTTCAAATTCATGGAATAAGAGTTTTGATTTTTGCTGACTACTAGAAGAGGGAAGCTTTCCAGCAGGTCTGCACGGAACTCTTTAAACAGCAAATCAAATTTACTTTGGCCTTCCCGGCCACTCTACGCCTCAAAGCTCCCAATGGCGATCAACTGTCTTTTCATGACCCCTCTGAAGCAGAAGCCTTTTTAAGGTCTCGTCATGCGGGCCCACACTCCCAAACCCCATCCAAAGCCCCTCCACCCAACCGTCCCATGGACCAAAGAAGCCCGCGGAAGGACTCCCCTAAACGTTTCAGGTCTTTGGTCCCGGACCCCTCCCGGACCACCCCTAGATGAACTGATGCATCTTTTCTGTTCCTTTTGCCCATTTTTGTTCCACGGTCACACACAATGCAGTACACCGGATATTGACTGTGCCTGGTCTTCTCAACTCTCCTTGTCTCCTTGACCCCCCATGCACCGGTGTCGATTTCCTGAGACCACTGGGTCAAGGTAGCCTTTTTTGTACCAATGTACCTTTATGCTCTTAAAGCAAACCCAGCTCTCCTCCGTGTTCTTTGTTCCTAAGATTTTATCTCAATTTATGCCTTCTAGCAAGGTTCATAGTTTAGGAAAGTTGGCTCTTTTGAAATTCAGTGTCTTTGTTACCTTATGTTTCCTATTTGTGTGATTTATACTGAGGCAAATTGACCTGTGATCGCTGTTACCTAAATTGCCCCGTATTTTCACATCTGTGATAAGGTCTGTATTGTTGGTAATCAGTAGATCCAGTAACGCTTTATTTCTAGTTGGTGCGTCTACCATCTGACCCATGGAATTGTCCTGCAAGACATTTAGGAACTGTCGAGCCTTAGATGAATGCGTGGTTCCCTCTGCCCAGTCTACGTCTGGATAATTAAAATCTCTATTATGATAACACTTCCAATCCTTGCTGCTAATCCAAATTGTGGTAGGAGATATGTCTCCCCCTCCTCCCTCAGGTTAGGGGGCCTATAGCATACTCCCATTATTATTTTCCCCTTAGCTTCATCACTTTGGAGCTCTACCCATAAGGATTCCTCCTCCTCCCTAGCTCCCTTAGTGATGTCATCTCTCACATTCACTTGTACATTATTCTTGATACATAGGCATACCCCTCCCTCTTTTTTTACCCTCTCTATCCTTGCGATAAAGGGTATACTCTTAAATGGTTGCCAGCCAATCATGAGAGCTGATGAACCAGGTCTCTAAATTCCACCAAATCCAAATCCTCCTCATACAACAGTATCTTTAGTTCACCCATCTTTTCTGCCAGGCTCCTGGCATTGGTGAACATGCCACATAGTTTAGACTGGTCACATACTATCCTCTTATTGTGTGTTCCGAGATTGCAACTGCATTCCTTCCACCGACCAGTGACACAGAGAGACAATTCTCTCCACTGACCATTGACACAGAGGCACCATTCCTTCCACTGACCACTGACACAGAGGCACCATTCCTTCCACTGACCACTGACACAGAGGCACCATTCCTTCCACTGACTACTGACACAGAGGCACCATTCCTTCCACTGAAAACGGAGCACCATTCCTTCTATTGGCCACCGACACAGGAGCACCATTTCTCCCACTGAAACAGGTGTACTTTTCCTCAAACTGACCCCTGACACATTCCTTCCAAGGACCACTGACACACGAGTTCCATTCCACTTACTGAGCACTGTTTCTTTCATTGGCCATTGAAACAGGAACACCATTCCTCCCACTGACCACTGATACAGAGGCACCATTGCTCCCACTGACCACTGACACAGAGGCACCATTCCTTCCACTGACCACTGACACAGAGGCACCATTCCTCCCACTGACCACTGATACAGAGGCACCATTGCTCCCACTGACCACTGATACAGAGGCACCATTCCTCCCACTGACCACTGATACAGAGGCACCATTCCTCCCACTGACCACTGATACAGAGGCACCATTCCTTACACTGTTTTTCAGCAAAGCAAAACATTTTAGACAAGCCACCTGCAACTCATCAGTGTCTTGTGGTTTGTGTTTCCTACTTTCAGTTTCAATGTATTTAGTCTGGGCGCCTTGCGCTGTTCAATAATCAGCTATTAGCTTCTGAAGGCGATAAGTTCAGAACATAACCTAACATAGCGTGTCTGTCCACATTCACAATGTAAACTCTGCAGCTACAACAAGTGAGCAGATATAGGTGGAGGACCACATGTAAAGGACTGTTCTATTAATATCACATAGTAAAAAAGATGAACTGCATTGGCCGGGAATCGAACCCGGGCCTCCCGCGTGGCAGGCGAGAATTCTACCACTGAACCACCAATGCATGTGCTGCCAAAAAATATTGGAAACATGATATTTGTGTCTAGACATCATGTGTGGATTTGTTCTTTATAGAGCGTACCAAAATGTTGCTTATGGTAACTTTGACTCAGGGAAATCTGATCTGCTCATTCTCGGATCCTAAGGCTCTGTTCCCACCTAGGCGTTTTTTGGGTGTTTTTTTCCTTTTAATTTTTTTTCAGGTGTTTTTGAGCATTTTTGTACAAGCGTTTTCAAGGTTAAAAGGTCACCAATGTAAAAGCAGTACAATGCCTGTAATCTGCCAAAAAATAAGCTTGTGTATGTAGCACTACCCCCTCAGGAGCTGCTGGTTATATTTTGGGTGGTACGTTACCTCCATGTTCTTGCTGTCCAGGGTGAAAGGAGAGTCTGAAGAATTTCAATGTCCACACAGTGCACTTCTTTTTCTTTGGGAGGACTTTAGAAGAAAAGAAAGATGAGGGGTGGAAGGGTAGGTAGGTTTAGGTGCATAATCAAAGTAAGGAAACACTCCTGTTTCCAGCATACAGCTCTTGTCACCACTCTAGCCAGAGTAGGCATTGCTCACGTGGATAGGTCCCTCTCACTGGCCTAGCAGCCGGGATGGCGCACAAAGTAAAGTACAGTCTCTTTCTTGACGAGACACTTTGGTCCGGAATCCCCTGCCACAGGATTCAGCACCCGGATCTCTTTAGCTTTGTTTCTTTAGAACTTTAGATCCGACAGGTGACACTTTCAAGCCTCTCAGAGTATGCTGCATCCTTCGATGAAGTTTCCAGGCTTTCTCCCAAGGTACCAGCCTCTTGCATGGCCCTCTCCAGGATAGGTCCTCCCCTGGCTTCTTTCATCAGGTGGCCTCCTCCCGCAGGATGGACAGCACAGGATCACCTTTGCAGTACAGGCCCCAGACAGACAACTGGACTGACAGGCGAAGCCGCAGCCCCGGGCCAACGTGAGTGAGTGAGAAACTTATATAGCGCAACACATGCGAACTGAATCGCCTCTGGGCGCTTCGTATGCATTCCCTGAGTGAACTTTTTGATCTCAGAAGAAATACGTTTTGATCTTTCTTCTGAAGGCCATGTGGTTCACCCCCAATCGGATGGTGGTTGGTAGAGCGTTCCACAGTCTCGGAACGCGGTCTCGGAACTAGGATTCAGAACGCGCACCTCAGGCCAGGCGGGCCACGAGGCACGGACGGACGACAGAACCCCGCACCAATGGCGTCTGCCCCCTAAGTACCCCTCCCCAGCATGCACAGCGGGCAACCACTCCCTCTGATTCGCTGCCGAGGGGGACACTCAATACACCTTGACCTTGCTGCTGCCACTCTTGGCCGGGGGTGGTAATGACACCCCCAGGCAAACAATGGTGGATACTCTCAGCACAGCCATGGCTGGAACATAGGCTAAATTGCCCTTAATCATTCTGGTCTGAGCCAAATAACAGCTCAGACCCCCACTAAATTTAAACAGCGCCTATTCAACAGGAGCAGGGCGTTAAATGTACTTTTTTGAGCGACGGGTGTTTTGTTTTAGGCGACAGAACACTCAGATGTGAACAAAGACCATTGAAATGAATGGGATGACATCCGGTGCCGCATGGAGTAGCTGCTCCTCTCCTCAGCTCCCGCAGCATGACCCCAAATCGGCTAAAAAATGGCCTGAGACGCCCCACGAACCCTCCTCCACCTCCGGGCGTACCCCCCCCCTGCACCATGGACCGGTTTGTGGAAAAATCGGGCGCCCGCACCCAAATGGCCCAGACGTTGCACCTGCAAATCGAGACCCCTGTCTCGGCCTACTCGGCTTCACATGCAGCAGCTCAGCCGGCGGCGATGGAGATAAGCGGCAGCATCTCTCCCCCTCCTTCTCCACACATCCCTGTGCCACAACAAACAGGGGGTAACAACATGGAGCGCAAAGCCCAGGCCGTGGCAGCTCTTCTAACCCCCATGATAGCTGCATCAGTGGAGAAGGCCGTGAACGACGGGAAGGCGCAAATTTAGGCCCAGTTAGGGGAACACGGCACCAGATGAGTTAGAACATCGTTTGTCTAATGTAGAAGAATTTTACAAAAGCTGGATGATTTAGAAAATAGGTCCAGGAGAAGCAACCTGCGATTCGTAGGTGTCCCAGAATCGCTGCAATCATCCGCACTCTCAGATTTCTGCACAATGCGCATCCCAGAAGCCCTGGGCCTTCCGGGCCCCTGCAGGGTAGAAAGGGCCCACCACATGGGTGCTTTCAACTCTGACTGTAAAACATCTCGGCCAATAATCGCCAAATACCTAAATTACTCTGACAAGTCCCTTATACTGCAAAAGTTCAGGCAATCCCGCCAACTTCAAATTGATGGAATAAGGGTTTTGATTTTTTCTGACTACTCAATTGAGGTCTCAAAGAAGAGGAAAGCTTTCCAGCAGGTCTGCACGGAACTCTTTAAACAGCAAATCAAATTTACTTTGGCCTTCCCGGCCACTCTACGCCTCAAAGCTCCCAATGGCGATCAACTGTCTTTTCATGACCCTTCTGAAGCAGAAGCCTTTTTAAGGTCTTGTCATGCAGGCCCACACTCCCAAACCCCATCCAAAGCCCCTCCACTCAACCGTACCATGGACCAAAGAAGCCCGCGGAAGGACTCCCCTAAACATTTCAGGTCTTCGGTCCCGGACCACCCCGAGATGAACTGATGCATCTTTTCTGTTCCTTTTGCCCATTTTTGTCCACGATCACACGCGATGCAGTACACCGGATATTGACTGTGCCTGGTCTTCTCAACTTTTCTTGTCTCCTTGACCCCCCATGCACTGGTGTCGATTTCCTGAGGCCACTGGGTCAAGGTAGCCTTTTGTACCAATGTACCTTTATGCTCTAAGGCATACTTTGATTGATTAGTTCTGTTGTTCTACTATGACCTTGCTCAGCTAGCATTGTTTGTATTTTCCATTAATCTCTTTATGTTCCTTTAAGCAGGATGTTTTACATGCGCCCCCTGGTCTTACTGCGTGCAGCCATATTATTTTCCCCCCATTCACGATTCATGCCAGCCGCATGGTACCCTTTACCCAATCACAGGCTCTCTGGTCTCATGCTGCCAGGGTCGTGGCATGGGAGCCGGTGTTCTAACGAGCTGGTTCCTACCATCGGTATGGTTCCGAGCCGATGGAAAACTCCCAGCGGGAACAGCTGTTCGTCAGCTGTAGACGCGCTCGCTCCCGATGGCTGATTATACACTACAGTACTCGCCGCTCTACACAGTAAGGGCCAGCAAGGGGCAGATGTGGTATTGACCTGTGTTTTTTTGATTGGTTATCCACGCCGCTCTTTACAGCAAGGGGGGATGTTATACAGCCCTTTGCTGTATAGAGCGGCGTGGATAACCAATCAGAAAAGCACTGCTCAATATCACATCCGCCCCTTGCTGTGTAGAGCGGCGTGTACTAGTGTATAAGCAGGCTTCAGGCAGTGGGAGCTGTTGAGGCTTGGAGATTTCCGTGGCCTCCTACTGCGCCTGCGCAGTCGAGGCAGGAACCTTATCGATGGAGGAACCAGCCCATCAAGACACCGGCTCACACAGTGACTCCATGCGGAAAAAAGCAAAGCTCTCGCGATTGATATTGTTACTTTTGTTGCTTTTGTTTCAGGTTTCCCCCATGTTCCCCTCCCCCTACCTCATTTCCTCCTTATCCTATGGCACCTGCATGCTCCCACTTTCTCTGGCATCAACCCCCCGTGACAAGTTTAGTGTATTTCCCCTCGCCCCGGTAACTCCCCCACGATCCAAACAGTGCAGTGACATTTCTGTAACCTCTTCACAAACCCCCTTCTCTGACCCCTTAACATGAAAGTAGTTTCTTGGAATGTAAAAGGACTTAGATCCCCTAACAAGAGAATGAAGGTCCTCTGCCATCTTAAAAGAATTAGAACTGACATTGCACTTTTACAGGAAACCCATTTGTCAACCCCTGATTTCCAACGCATGCAAAAACTTTGGGCAGGCACGGTCCTGGGCTCAGAAGCCATTGGTCATAAGGCAGGAGTTCTCCTGCTGATACATCTCTTCCTTCTGAGAACAGGTACTAGCCTACATTTTTGCAATTACTCTACTGAAACTGCCCAAGGACCCACTGCTCCTCATCTTTGGATACTGGGACCCCCTACTACTGCAATGAACCCGAAAGGCTAGCTCAACCACCCCTGGTATCCCAAACCCTTCTCATGCCTACAAGGACTGGTCTCTACTGTGCCTTCTAGACGCACGAAGGGCTATATTGAAAAATTGGACCTCTTCTCACTGTCCTATCACCCAAATCCAACGAGAGCTTCTTCTCCTTCTGTTCAAAGAACGAGCCAACACGGATTTTGAACGCGAAACCTCCAAATCGTGCTTTCTCTCCATCTGGGAACCCTTTATGCGCTCAACTTTATCTCCTGAGGACTTCGCCAAATTTGATCATTACTCCTTCTCGTATTTGAAGTCCCCTCCGCCTTCATACTCAGGAGAAGCAGCCACCCATGATGTTTTACCCACCGCCATCGACTGAATAACCGCTGTTTGTTACCTGAGCTTCTTTATTCTTGATGCTCCCCCTTCCCGATCTCCCACTCTCCACATCAATTTTCCCCACTTCCCCAAGGAAGAAAGACTATCATTCCTGATGCCGCCACGATGGACTTGGTGCCCACCCCCCCTTGGCATTATTGCTTATCTTGTTTCGTTTGTTACTCTTTTGTAATTCTAGGACTTTAGTGCATTATAAGATCCTTCCAGTTTTCCTGCTTGTTGAGATTAGAAACTGTTTGATATCCCAGGATATATATGTCCAGTTTGCCACATTATGGCTCGTTTTATTTGGTACTTGGATTACACGATCCTTCTCTATTTACTTTTATTTGTACCATGTTTGTTACGTCTGCAACTACCTTTTTTCTTTCTTTGTTATGCTTTTGTTTTCTGTATGCTTTTTTATAAATCAATAAAAACTTAAAAAGAATGGGATTTGTCTTGTTGGGTGTTTTTAGAGCTGAGGCTTAGAGCAGAAAAATGCCCAAAAATGCCTAGGTGTGAACAGAGCCTTACGCAAGAATAAAAAGTCCCCACCCGCATGTTTCTGTAGTGGCTATTTGTACTAAACTCCCTACAGCCAAGACATCATCAACAAATCTGCCACTTTGCAATCTAATTGAAAAAAAAATCAGCCCAGGTTCACACTACTGCGATCACGGATATCGCATGTGATTCGCACCCACCCCGGGCCTGCATAACATAGCGTGTCTGTCCACATTCACAATGTAAACTTTGTAGCTACAACAAGTGAGCAGCTAGAGGTGGAGGACCACATGTAAAGGACTGGCAAAAAAAGATGAACTGCATTGGCCGGGAATCGAACCCGGGCCTCCCGCGTGGCAGGCGAGAATTCTACCACTGAACCACCAATGCATGTGCTGCCACAATTGTTGGAAACATGATATTTGTATAGAGCGTATCTAAAATGTTTAGTGTACCAAAATGTTGCTTATGTTAACTTTGACTCAGGAAAATCTGATCTACTCATTCTCAGATCCTAAAGCCTCGTACACGTGTAGCACGACCCCCCGAAGGAGCTGCTGGTTTAAATTGGGTATTTTGCAAGTTACCTCTAAGTTTGTTATCCAGGGAAGAAAGTCTGTAGAAATTGAAATGTCCATACAAGAATGGAGTGAAAACTCACTATTTACACTCATACACACATATATATATATGTTGTAAGCTATGAATAAGTACTAAAGTTTGGTGTGAAATGCGTCAGTTTTTACCCCGTCTGCTGTGGCATGCTTTTTGTGTGTTTTTTGATTTTAAAATAAAAGCAATTTATTTTTGGAGTGCGGCTGTCCAGAACGTTTTTTCCTTCATTTTGCATCATTCCATGCATTGCCAGCACCCGTGGCTTTGGATCAGGTGAGGAGACTTTCTGATTAGTATCCTAGAGAGGTGATTTCTTTTTTTCAACACACCATGGTTCGCTGGAGTTCCAACATGGGCCTGAGGTGATAACGCCACCTACAGGCACTAAGGGAAAGCTTCCATCAAGCACAACCATAGCCAGAACAGAGGCTAATTTTCATGAAATTAGTATAGTCTGAGCCCAACTATTGGCTCAGACGCCCCTAAATTTATCATAGCGCCCCACTCATTGGGAGCCCAGCGCTACACACACAATTGGATTTTCCAAAGGGAATTGTGTGATGACAGACTGTTGGCCTAAAACCAGACCGTTTGTACGCTCCATCGGACAATTGTCCAACTTTCCATCTTCGGGGTTATACCGGGATGATGCCCGCAGCTGCAGGTATCATCGTTTTTTAGAGCGGGCAATCGGCCTTTCCGGTGATAACAACCGATGCGGCTAAAAGCCGATGGGTTGTTATCCCGGAGGAGCGGGAGGGGACATCCCCCCCTGCCGCCGCCTCCGCTGCTCTTACCGGGCCTCCCTTCTCACTGGGAGATCCGATCCACGATGCGCCACTTCCGCCAGCTAGAGAGAGACTGTCACAAAGCCGTAAATGGCTTTCTGCCAGTCTCCTGAATGTAAACACGGAAGTGACGTCACAACATCACTTCCAGTAAGGGTTGCCAACTCATCCCTTTAAAACAGAACACATATTAATTACACAGGTTCTGAGGCTAATTTAATGCAAATAAGGCACCAAGTGAGTTTAATTACCTCCTTAATCAGCCACAGAACCTGTGTAATTAATATGTGTTCTGTTTTAAAGGGATGAGTTGGCAACCCTACTTCCAGTTTACTCGGCTTTAAAAGAATATACAGTATTCAGAATCGCAGTTTTCAGCGATCTGAATACTTTGAAGTGTAAAGGAGGGATTGTCTTTTAGACCCCTGATCCCTCCATAAAGAGTACCTGTCACCACCTATTACTGTCACAAGGGATGTTTACATTCCTTGTGACAGCAATAAAAGTGATCATTTAAAAAAAAAAAAAACACAATATAATAATGTTAACATAAATAATAAAAAAAATAAAAAAATGTAAAGTCCCCCCTGTCCCCGCGAGCTCGCGCAGCAAAGAAAACGCATACGGAAGTCATGCCTGCATATGTAAATGGTGTTCAAATCACACATGTGAGGTATCGCCGCGATCGTCAGAGCGAGAGCAATAATTCTAGCACTAGACCTTCTCTGTAACTCTAACCTGGTAACCGTAAAAAAAAATGTTTTATTTAATCGCCTATGGAAATTTTTAGTTACCGTAAATTGTCGCCATTCCACGAGCGCGTGCAATTAAAAAAGCGTGACATGTTTGGTATCTATTTACTCAACATAACATCATCTTTCACATTATACGAAAAAATTGGGCTAACTTTACTTTTTTGAAAATCCATGAACGTGTATTTTTTCTCAAAAAGTTGTGTTTAAAACACTGCTGCACAAATACCGTGTGACATAAATAAATAAAATATTGCAACAATCGTCATTTTATTCTCTAGATTCTCTGCTAAAAAAATACATATATATATATATAGATATATATATCTATATCTATATCTATATCTATATATATATATATATATATATATATATATATATATATATATATATATATATATATAATGTTTGGGGGTTCTAAGTAATTTTCTTGCAAAAAATATGGATTTTAACTTGTAAACACCAAATGTCAGAAATAGCCTTAGTCATGGAAGGGTTAATATTATACGGCACAAAAGTTGAACTGCATTGGCCGGGAATCGAACCCGGGCCTCCCGCGTGGCAGGCGAGAATTCTACCACTGAACCACCAATGCATGTGCTGCTGCTGATTTTGGAAACATAGCTAATAAACTCACATTTGGCAGGAAAATTTCAAGCGCTTAGGTTAAAATATGGCAACAGTGGAGTTCTCCTGACCGGTTTCATCTCTTTGAAGAACCAAGAATATGAAATATATTTTCAGTTGTTTCACACGTTTTTGTTATGTATAATTCCACATGTGTTAATTCATAGTTTCGATGCCTTCAGTGTGAATCTACAATTTTCATAGTCATGGAAATAAAGAAAACTCTTTGAATGAGAAGGTGTGTCCAAACTTTTGGTCTGTACTGTGTATATATATATATATATATATATATATATATATATATATTCCCCTCTACATATTTTTATAGCACAAACCACCCCAAATCACCCTCCTAGCACAAATCCTCTTCTCCATCCCCCCAACACAAATCCCTCCCATCACCACTCCTAGCACAACTCCTTAAATTTGCCCTCCTAGAACAATTCTTACCCCCTGCTGCCACCCAAATTACTCCTCCCAACACAAATGCCCCTCCCCAATCTCCGTTCTGTGCCTTTCCATCTTATATGATACCACAGTGCACAGAGCAGCCACCCCTCCTACCCACCCCTTGTCCTAGCCCTGGGGCTGTGTGTGTCAATTGGTGCACAGTGTGTAGGGAGACACACATTAGGGTGGACCCGTAGGATGCTGGAAGAGAAAGTACAAAAAATATAAAATAGTGGTGTTGCGCTCCCACATATAATGACATATAAACCTAGATATATAAATACAGAGAGAATAGTTGATATAAATAAATATAAAAAATGCTGCTGTGCTGTAAACAAGTGACTACAAGTGCAGTAAAATAAGTGCAAAGATATTCAAAGATAAAAATATGTTCAAAAATGATTATATAAAAGCAATGGATGTAAAATTATAACAAATGGAAATAAAGTCCATTGTGAGTGTAGCAAAAGGTGTTAAAGTGGGGGACACTGGAGTCATAAAGGGTTGGACATGGTCAGCAACAATACTCAGGTAGTCCGTGGCGTTTAAACGATGCTCAATTGTTACTAAGGGGCCCAAAGTGTGCCAAGAAAATATCCCCCCACAATTACACCACCACCAGCAGCCTGAACCGGTGATACAAGTAGGGTTGCCACCTTTTCGTCGATCCAAACCCTAACATAGCTTTTTTTGTAGTATGTATTATGGGACTGTAAAATACCTGGGACACCTCTGTGTGCCCCAGGGAAGTAGTAATGTGGCACTCATATAGTGCCATGGCGAACAGTGGGTGTGACCAATTGTGTTAACTGTGAAAAGGTCTTAAAGCGGGAGTTCACCCGAAATTTTCTTTTAACATTAGATTGGGCCTAATTACGGGAAGCAGAATCTGGTGTTTTGTTTAAAATCAATGCAGTACTTACCTTTTTAGAGATAGAAGTTCTCCGCCACTTCCGGGTATGGTCTTCGGGACTGGGCGTTCCTATTTGATTGACAGCCTTCCGACGGTCGCATACAGCGCGTCACGAGTTGCCGAACGTCGGTGCGGCTCTATACGGCGCCTGCGCACCGACGTTCGGCTACTTTCGGAAACTGGTGACACGCTGTATGCGACGGTCGGAAGGCTGTCAATCAAATAGGAACGCCCAGTCCGGCAGCCCATACCCGGAAGCGGCAGGAGAACATCTATCTCTACAACGGTAAGTACTGCATTGATTTTAAACAAAACACCCGATTCTGCTTCCCGTAATTAGGCCCAATCTAATGTTAAAAATAGATTTTTTTTGGGTGAACCTCCACTTTAAAGGGGCATTGGGGCTCTCTCCATGAGGTCTGATGTGGCCAGTAATGGCTTGTCCTGTGCCAAGTATTTATCCCAGCACATGTATATACATACAGCAAATCTATAATGGCCACCATATTCCTCAGGGCATGTTCTCTTGCCATGTACCCAGGCCCCCCACCTCCTACACCAGGCACTAAGGCTGCGTTCACATTGGGCAGTGGAGGTGCGGTGACGGTATTTACCGCGATATTCCGGTGCTAGCAATGCGGTTTTAACCCCCGCTAGCTGCCGGAAAAGGGTTAATACCGCCCGCAATGCACCTCTGCAGAGGCGCATTGCGGGCGGTATTACCGCGGTTTCCCATTGATTTCAATGGGAAGGCGTGGTATAGGAGCGGTAAACACCCCGCTCCTATACCGCTCCAAAGATGCGACTAGCAGGACTTTTGGAGCGGTCCTGCTACCGCACCAATTCAGTGTGAAAGCCTTCGGGCTTTCACATTGAAGCCTGCAGGGCATGATTTTTTCATGCGGTATAGCAGCGCTATTTTTAGGGCTGTACCGCATGAAAAACGCCTCAATGTGAAAGGGGCCTAAGAGACATGGGAATGGGAGCAGACTCCTACTACACACACACAGCTAGAATGGACTACAAGTCCCAGAATTCTACAAAAAAAAAGAACAGCAGAAAGAACATACCCTAGAAGCCATTCAAAGTCCTGGTATAAATAATAAAGTCAGGGAGCAACTAAATCACTTGTTGAGTCCCACACAGCCCATCAGAAGAAATCTGTCTGGCATGATCCATAAGATGGATCTAACCTGTGTTATGGCTCTATCTCAGCTTGCAGGATGGCAGTGACAGATGGAGTAGATTGGTTTATTGTAAAACATTGTATCCTTAGAAAAACAAACAATCTCAGTGTATCCTTTTAGAGAACAGTTGTCTGAAACTGAGTGAAAAAGGGCTGGATAGTTAGGCACGACTTCGGGGGCGACTCTGTAAGGCGTCCTGAAGACGACTTCAGAGGCGATTAGCAAAATGACTTCTGTATAGAAGTCGTACAAGAACCCTTTTCTAAGTCGGAGCGACTTGCGTCGCTCCTATTAGAACGGTTCTATTGCATAGAATGGGACGCGACTCGTCAGGCGGTTGAGCCGCCTGACGAGTCGCCCCAGTGTGAACCGGCTCTTACAGTAGGTATCACAGCCAGAGAGGTGGAGGAGAGCTCAGGCTGACAGACAGATGAAGCTTCTCATTAAGACTCTCCTGTAGTCCAAGGGAGGGGGCGAGCACCACACTCCACACCAGGGAGAAAGCCTTGCATTACTGTGTGGAGTTACAGACAGAAGAACAGGAAGTGAGGATTTCTCAGAAGAAATAAGGACATTTAAAAGCAAAATGGAAGGATGAGGTAAGTGAAGGAGGACTACACTGAGGTAAAGGAAGCTATTTAGGGAAAAAAAAATGTACCTTTACAACCCCTTTAAGGCTTACCTGTAGGTGCAAGAAATATCTCCTAAACCTACACGGTTTAGGCAGGGCTTTTTTTCTCAGAGAATAGGTGTAGGAACTCCCCCCTTCTGAGTCCCACCCCCTTGTCTCCGCCCCTACCCACCTCCAAGCACCGTCCCTTGATTCTGCCCCCTACCAACCTCCCAGTACTGCCCCAAGTATCATTTGCTAAATAATTTGTATGTAAATTGTTCTTGTCTAATAACAAGAAAAGCAGTAAAAAATAGATGCACTGGGGCCAGCAACAATAGACCCCACCCCAGTAATAATAGATCCTTCCAAGCAACAATAGATTCCCCTCCCACCAATAATAGACCCCACCCCAATAATAGGTCCTCCCAAGCAACAAAAATTCCCCTCCCAGCAATAATAAACCCCACCCCAGCAACAAAAGATCCCTCACACAATAATAGACTCCCCCAGCAACAATGGCCCCCACCCCATTAACAATAGTTCCCCCCAGTAACAATAGTTCTCCACACAATAGACCTCCCACACAGAAACAATGGACCAGCCACAACAAAATACCGCCCTCAGTAACAAAAGATCCACCCCAGCAACATTAGACCCCCACCAGTGACTATACATCCCCCAGCAGACAGCATCAATAGACCCTCCAGCAAATCCCTTGCTATCACATACATTTGGTGCTGGAGGTGCCGGAACTGCGTTCCCCCACGTTCACGCTGAAAAAAAGCCCTGGGTTTAGGAGATATTTGCAAAAAAGACAGGCACCTACCGTATTTATTGGGGTATAGCGTGCTCCCGCGTATAGCGCGCACCCCTAAAGTTGGCCAGAAATTCCTGTGGAAAAAAGGATTTTGTACTTACAGTTTTGGTGTCTTGCGCGGCGGCCTCGTCGGATCCGGCGTCCGTCTGCAGCTTCGGGTGTCCTCTTTGTCGGGTCCGGCGTCCTTCTGCGGTGTCCTCCTCGCTCGTTTCCCGCTTTCCCACGCCGAGTTTGAATACTGTGCCGGCATATACCGAGCGCAGTACACTAGGGCAGGCTCGGCTACTGTCGCGCTCACGTCCTGTACGTCCAGGAGGTGAGCGCGGGAGGAGCCGAGACTGCATGACTATACACGAGTGTACTGCGCTCGGTATATGCCGGCACAGTATTCAAACTCGGCGCGGGAAAGCGGGTATCGGCGTATATCGAGCACCCACGATTTTGCCCTGATTTCAGGGCAAAAAAGTGCGCGGTATACGCCGATAAATACGGTATATCTACGGCGCATTCGCAGGAGTGACGTCATCATGGCTCCGACTAGTCACAGCGCCGGAGCCGTGATATCCCCGGAAGTCACTCCAGGAGAAATGGCGACGGAGGAGGGGAACGACGACCGCTGCGGGGACTTCCATCTCAGGTAAGTAATTCAAAATGAGCTAGTATCCTATGCATACTAGCTCATTATGCTTTTGTCTTGCAGGGTGTATTTTTTTTTTATTTTTTCAGAGGGTTTACTTCCTCGTTAAGAAAGTATTTGGATGTTCTTTTTTTTTTTTTTTGCCTTTGCTATTTTGTTACAATAAAGAGAGTTTAATTCCATGGGTTCCCTTGGCATTTATTTATAGAGTGTAATTGAACATTCCCCTTTAGATGTGCCAAGTTACCTAATACAAGGGCCTACCTGACTAGATAAAAAAATTAATGGATTGTTAAATTAGATTTAAATCTGGCCATGCATGATAGAATTTCATTAGAAATCTTTATTTTTGGGAACGTATATTTGATTTTCTAATCATTACTACGGTCAACTTGAAGCTAATTTTGGACCATAGTGACAAGAAAATTTAATGGAGCAGGATGGGATTTTTTTCTTGCGTTAATTCATTTCTATCAGCATATTTTATTTGGGAAAGTCCTTTAAAGGGGTTGTAAAGGAAAACATTTTTTTCATAATAAGCATCCTTTACCTGCAGACATTCCTCTTTTCACTTCCTTATTGTTCATTTTTGCTCAGAAGTTGCTCTATTTCTTCTCTGTTTTGTTCACTTCCTGCTTGTCTGATTTTACTGACCACCGTGATGGGAGGCTTTACTGCGGTAGTCAGTGACGTGCTCAACCCCTCCTGGGAACTACATCTGTGCGGCAGGACGCTCTCTACGTGTTAGAAAATTCAAGGAGGTGTGAATTACTGGGCGTGCCATAATGCATACTGGGAAATGTAGTTCTTACATGAACAAACGATGCAAACCAGGAAGTGAATGAGAGAACAGAAACTAAAATGACGGAGGTGATATAGATGAAGGAATTTAATAGGCACCGTATTTATCCGCCTATACCGCGCACTTTTTTGCCCTGAAAATCAGGGCAAAATCGTGGGTGCGCGATATACGCCGATACCCGCTTCCCGCGCCGTGTTTGAATGCCTGCGCCGACATATACCGAGCGCAGTACGCTCGGGTACATTCGGCCAGGCTCGGCTTCGCTCGTAGTCACGCTCTGTGACGTTTATGCGTGAGAAGCCGAGCCTGGCCGAATATACCCGAGTGTACTGCGCTCGGTATACGTCGGCGGAGGCTTCAAACTGAGCGCGGGAAGCTGGGATTCGACATGAAGACAGCGCGGGAGCAGCCGGGAGGACACCACCAAGGCCGCAGATGGACGCCGGACCGGAAGAGGCCACCGATGGACGCCGGGCAAGACACCAAAACTGTAAGTAGTTAAATGTAATAATTTTTTTTTACAGGATTTTAGGGTCAAAATTAGGTGTGCGCGCTATACGCCGGAGCGCGCAATACCCCGATAAATACGGTATTTACTCGTTTTTTAACAGAATCATTACACTATTCTGCCTGTCTACCTTGCAGACATTAATTTTAGGCAAACAAATGTTTTTCTTTACAACTCCTTTAATTCCAATATACAGTATAATGATTTTCCCAATTTTTCTAAGAATATCATAGGAACGTTTGTTGTGTGTGGTCAGTTCAAAGCTCATTTGGCAGACATGGTTTCCAAAAACGTCCGTCCATGGACACCTGCGACACGGCACGCTTCTCCCCAACCTGCCCCAGACTGAGCTCTCATTACAGGATTAGGCACAAGCCAGCAAGGCTGAAATGCATCTAAAGACGGGAGGTGGGAACTCCTTAATGAATTGTTGGGGGAGGCATGGCAGGTGGGCCTGTGGCCACAATAGGCATGCGAGGGGGGCTGTGCCGGAAAGGTAGGGGGTAATCAGCCATTGCAGTGCCACATGAATGGTCATAGGGAGGAGGAGGAGGACTGAGAGAAGAGAATGGGGACAGAGCAGCAGGGCGGAGAAATGAAATTACCAGTCCGGCCTCTGTAATTATCTAAATACTGGAACTGAATTCACCACCATGGGGCAACCTGCAGGACCCCGGCTGATGAGGAGCTATGTGTACTAGTATGCACAGCTGTGATATCAAAGATCCCATACCAACATAATGAAAACAAAAAAGGGGGGGAGACATATACACACCCTAAAGAGTTAACTACAAATTTATTAAATAGCTTAAAAGCGATACAAAAACAAATTATGAACACAAAGACCCTTTGATTCCCTATATTACGACCAATAGAGGAACCCCTGATATGGAATATCCTAATGGCCTAAAACTCCCCAAGGCTGTCTCCTCGATATGCAAGTTACTGTGGTAAGGCAGGTAAACTAGGGTAAATAAGTAAAAAATATTCGCCAGCACACCATGGATCGCAGATAACGTCCAAAAAATGTTAATACAAAAAAGGCATTACAAAAAGTGCAACATTTCGAGGCCACGCCGGACCTCTTCGTCAGGCAAGTAAGGGACCTACAAACGTTTTTTTCAAAGTCGGGCACCCCCTCCACTGACTCCCATGTTAAACAGTGATTTCTCCGGTAAATTTGTGGACCAGGTACCGGCCGGCCGTAAGTCCCCTGGACCCGAAACTTGGCACACAAGTTCTGGGGGACCTACGACCGGGGAGCACTGATTTTTCAAAGCCCCCTTCTATATACTCCCATATTAAACGTAAGTCTAGTGTACTCATGGACACAGTGAGGCACAGTGAGGCATGGACACAGTGAGGCATGGGCACAGTGAGGCATGCACATGGACACAGTGAGGCACAGTGAGGCATGGACACAGTGAGGCATGGGCACAGTGAGGCACAGTGAGGCATGGACACAGTGAGGCATGGGCACAGTGAGGCATGCACATGGACACAGTGAGGCACAGTGAGGCATGGACACAGTGAGGCATGGACACAGTGAGGCACAGTGAGGCATGGACACAGTGAGGCATGGGCACAGTGAGGCACAGTGAGGCATGGACACAGTGAGGCATGGGCACAGTGAGGCACAGTGAGGCATGGACACAGTGAGGCATGGACACAGTGAGGCACAGTGAGGCATGGACACAGTGAGGCATGGGCACAGTGAGGCATGCACATGGACACAGTGAGGCACAGTGAGGCATGGACACAGTGAGGCATGGACACAGTGAGGCATGCACATGGACACAGTGAGGCAAAGTGTGGCACAGTGAGGCATGCAGATGGACACCCTAGGCTTATACTCAAGTCAATACGTTTCCCAGTTTTTTTGTGGTAAAATTAGGTACTTCGGCTTATATTGGGGTCGGCTTATACTCGAGTATATACGGTAATTGCTGTCCATCAGTGGAAAAAGAAAAACACCCTACTGGGTAGGTGTATATGTCCCAAATACCTTCGTCCCATTCAAAAAAAAACTAGAGCACTGGAACAATTTCAAATATGGAGAAAACAGTTTTTATCTGTATTTGAAATTGTTCCAGTGCTCTGAAAAGTATTAATGGGACTAATTACACCATTGGACATATACACCTGCCCAGCAGGGTGTTTTTCTTTTTCCACTGAGGGACAGCAATTAATTGCATTTTCAGTATTTTAGATGTGATGGATCCCTTACCTTCATTATACAGGGAGTGCAGAATTATTAGGCAAGTTGTATTTTTGAGGATTAATTTTATTATTGAACAACAACCATGTTCTCAATGAACTCAAAAAACTCATTAATATGAAAGCTGAATATTTTTGGAAGTAGTTTTTAGTTTGTTTTTAGTTTTAGCTATTTTAGGGGGATATCTGTGTGTGCAGGTGACTATTACTGTGCATACTTATTAGGCAACTTAACAAAAAAAAATATATACCCATTTCAATTATTTATTTTTACCAGTGAAACCAATATAACATCTCAACATTCACAAATATACATTTCTGACATTCAAAAACAAAACAAAAACAAATCAGTGACCAATATAGCCACCTTTCTTTGCAAGGACACTCAAAAGCCTGCCATCCATGGATTCTGTCAGTGTTTTGATCTGTTCACCATCAACATTGCGTGCAGCAGCAACCACAGCCTCCCAGACACTGTTCAGAGAGGTGTACTGTTTTCCCTCCTTGTAAATCTCACATTTGATGATGGACCACAGGTTCTCAATGGGGTTCAGATCAGGTGAACAAGGAGGCCATGTCATTAGTTTTTCTTCTTTTATACCCTTTCTTGCCAGCCACGCTGTGGAGTACTTGGACGCGTGTGGTGGAGCATTGTCCTGCATGAAAATCATGTTTTTCTTGAAGGATGCAGACTTCTTCCTGTACCACTGCTTGAAGAAGGTGTCTTCCAGAAACTGGCAGTAGGACTGGGAGTTGAGCTTGACTCCATCCTCAACCCGAAAAGTCCCCACAAGCTCATCTTTGATGATACCAGCCCAAACCAGTACTCCACCTCCACCTTGCTGGCGTCTGAGTCGGACTGGAGCTCTCTGCCCTTTACCAATCCAGCCACGGGCCCATCCATCTGGCCCATCAAGACTCCCTCTCATTTCAGCAGTCCATAAAACCTTAGAAAAATCAGTCTTGAGATATTTATTGGCCCAGTCTTGATGTTGCAGCTTGTGTGTCTTGTTCAGTGGTGGTCGTCTTTCAGCCTTTCTTACCTTGGCCATGTCTCTGAGTATTGCACACCTTGTGCTTTTGGGCACTCCAGTGATGTTGCAGCTCTGAAATATGGCCAAACTGGTGGCAAGTGGCATCTTGGCAGCTGCACGCTTGACTTTTCTCAGTTCATGGGCAGTTATTTTGCGCCTTGGTTTTTCCACACGCTTCCTGCGACCCTGTTGACTATTTTGAATGAAACGCTTGATTGTTCGATGATCACGCTTCAGAAGCTTTGCAATTTTAAGAGTGCTGCATCCAGGGCAGGACTTAGGGTGGTGGGGGCCCCTGGGCTTGAGTGTTGAAGGGGCCCCCTGGAGCCGAGAATTGGGGGGGATCGAAGTTGTTGAGCGGGGGGGGGGGCGAATTGAAGTTGTTGAGCGGGGGGGAGCGCATTAAAGTTGTTGAGCGGGGGGGGAATTTGCAGTTGTTGAGGGGGGGAGTGCCTCTCACCTGTGCCAACAGCCGGGGCCACAGACTGTCATTAGCCCGGCTCTCGGCTTTCTTCCCTTCAGCAGCCACAGTCCTCCACACACCACTCCGGTTCCTCCTGCTTCCGTGCTGCCTCCTCTTGAAGTGCGGGAAAATTAACCCTTTTGCAGAATTGCGGGAAGAAGCTGTCTGTGCGGGAAAGTCCCACAGAATCCGTGCATGTTGGGAGGTATGCGCAGGGCCGCCATCAGGAATTTTGGGGCTGCTTGCACAGCTTAAGGCATGGGCCCCCTGAAGCAGAGAACCTAGGGGGGTGGGGGTGCTGCCGCCTGAAATTGAGAAGCGTGGGGGCTGCCGCAAATTGAGAAGCGGGGGGGCCTTTACAAAAAAAAAGAAGAAATAAAGAAGAAAACAAATATATATAAATATATGTAGCCATCCGGGGCCCTGGGGACCTCTGGGCCTTTTAATAAAAAGAAAAAATAAACCTCTGGGCCCTTTAATAATAAAAAAAAAAACATTTATAAAAAATACATAAAAAAAGGGAGGTTGCCAAACCCGGGGGCCCTGGGGACCTCTGGGCCCCTGGGAACCTCTGGGCCTTTTAATAAAAAATAAAAAAATAAACAAAAATAAAAAAATAAACATTTATAAAAAAAATAAAAAAGGGGGGGTTGCCACATGGGGCCACGGGGACCTCTGAGCCCTTTAATAAAAAAATATATATATATATATAAAAAAAAATGTAATTTTTTTTATAAAAAAATAAAAAAGGTGGGTTGCCATCCGGGGGCCCTGGAGACCCCTGGGCCCTTTAATAATAATAATAAAACATATATATATATATATATAATATTATATATATAAAAATAAAAAATATATAAAAAAAAACATTTTTTTACAAAAAATAAATAAAAAAAAGGGGGGTTGCCATCCGGGGCCCTGGAGACCCCTGGGCCCTTTAATAATAATAATAATAATATATATATATATATATATATATATATATATATATATATATATATATATAAAAATAAAAAATATATAAAAAAAAACATTTTTTTACAAAAAATAAATAAAAAAAGGGGGGTTGCCGTCCGGGGCCCTGGGGGCCTCCGGGCCCCTGGGGACCTCCGGACCCCTAAAAAAAAAAAAAAAAAATTTTTTTTTTTTTTTTTTTTTAAAGGGGGCCCCCTATTGGGTGGGGCCCCTGGGCTTGAGCCCAGTCAAGGCCAATGGTAAGTCCGGCCCTGGCTGCATCCCTCTGCAAGATATCTCACTATTTTTGACTTTTCTGAGCCTGTCAAGTCCTTCTTTTGACCCATTGTGCCAAAGGAAAGGAAGTTGACTAATAATTCTGCACACCTTATATAGGGTGTTGATGTCATTAGACCACACACCTTCTCATTACAGAGATGCACATCACCTAATATGCTTAATTGGTAGTAGGCTTTCGAGCCTATACAGCTTGGAGTAAGACAACATGCATAAAGAGGATGATGTGGTCAAAATACTCATTTGCCTAATAATTCTGCACTCCCTGTAATTCCAGCATTCTGTTTGATTTTGATATGTGATAGGGGTTTTCTGACGGATGGTCCATGTGATCACATATCAGTGCTCCTTTCCATTCCCAGACAGTGTGATTGTATTGCCTGTGGTTTCACAGGAACACACAGTCCGGTGTTTAGGAAATGATTGCAGGGGTCCCGTGTTTAGGTGGCTTTGGTTATCGTTAGGTATCTAGGGGGTGCTCTGCATACTGGGGAGGGGGGTGTGGACTGCGTGGTTGGTCTTTTCTGATTGGTTTCCATGAGGAGTTTACCTGCCTTACCACAGTAACTTGTATATCGAGGAGACAGCCTTGGGGAGTTTTAGGCCATTAGGATATCCCATATTAGGGGTTCCTCTATTGGTCGTAATATAGGGAATCAAGGGTCTTTGTTTTCATAATTTGTTTTTGTATCACTTTTAAGCTATTTAGTAAATTTGTAAATAACTCTTTAGGGTATGTATATGTCTTCCCCCCTTTTTTGTTTTCATTATGTTGGTATAGTACAGGGGTCCTCAAAATACGGCCCGCAGGCCAGATACGGCCCGCAAAGGTCTTTTGCCTGGCTGGCCCTCACGGTCTTTTGGGCATAGGAGCCCCCACAACGTGCGGTCCGCCCAGAGAGATCCATTCCCCCGCAGACCCCGCTTCATACAGCCCTGCAGATTTTTATCACTCCCAAGATATTATCATAAAGCCCTACAGATTTTTTATCACAAATACAATTATGCAGGGAAGGGGAGAAAAGGAAGAGAGAGAAGGAGGGAAGGAAGGAAGGCAGGGAAAGGAAGTAAAGGAATGAGAGAAACGCACATTATCGTGCGGAGTCCCTCAAGGATCCCCCCTGTCGCCGGTGTTATTCAACATCTATCTTCGCCCTCTTTTTGAGATTATTAGCAGTCAAAAACTGCTCTACCACTCATATACAGACGACACGCAACTATATTTCCGCATTTGCAATAAAAAGGATCACCACCTCAATCTAGAGACATGCCTCTCTTTGATAGAGGACTGGATGACAAAGAGTTATCTTAAACTCAACGGAGCGAAAACAGAACTTCTCCTGTTTCACGCCAAGCGTATGAATCAACCTGCAACAACTTGGACCCTCCGCCCATTCTGGGCAAAATCACCC
Organism: Rana temporaria; assembly: GCF_905171775.1. Lineage (NCBI taxonomy): Eukaryota > Metazoa > Chordata > Amphibia > Anura > Ranidae > Rana > Rana temporaria. The sequence continues at coordinate 461,680,380 of NC_053491.1, read as the reverse complement.
CTAGCGCCAAAGTCAAAAGTCTTGGGGTCATCTTTGACTCCTACATGACAATGGATGCACAAATAGGGTCAGTAGTCAGCGGATCTCACCATCTGCTGCGCCTACTACGCAGACTTACTCCTTTTATTCCCAAGGAAGACATAGCGGTCGTGGTGGGAGCAATTGTAAACTCAAGATTGGACTATGCAAATGCCCTCTACCTCGGACTCCCCAAGTACCAAATCGCTCGTCTACAAGTCGTTCAAAATACGGCCGCTAGACTTGTGACTGGGAAAAAACCATGGGAATCAATCTCACCTTCACTGGGAGCCCTTCATTGGTTACCAGTAAAAGACAGAATCACTTTTAAAGCACTCTGTCTAACGCATAGATATATCTATGGGAATGCTCCTCATTATCAATGCGAAAAAATAAAAGCTCATAATCCCAATCGCATTCTGCGATCCACCAATCAAAATCTCCTCCAGATACCGAAAGCCAACTACAAGTCCAAAGGAGAAAGGAGATTCGCGGTCCAAGGGCCTAGACTATGGAACGCTTTACCAACCAGCATTCGGTTGGAGGAGAATCACTTGGCGTTCAGGAGAAAGATCAAGACTCATCTCTTTTGATATCAAAGGAGACAGGAACAACAAGAGCCCAGAGGCGATTAAGTTTGCCTGTGCTGCGCTATATAAGTTTTCATTCATTCATTCAGAGAAAGAGAAGGAAGGGAAGGAAGGAAGGAAGGAAATTAAAAAATTGTAGGAAGGAAAGGAAGCAAGGGAGGAAGGAAGAGAAGGAAGAACGGTAATGGAGGAAGAGAAGAAAGGGTGGGAAGGGAGGAAGAGAAGGAAGTAAGGGAAGGAAGGGTAGGACTAAAGGGAAGGAATGAAGGAAGGAAAGGACGAAATGAAAGAAGAGAAGGAAATAAAGGAAGGAAGAGTAGGAAGGAAGGGACGGAAGAAAGGGAAGGAAGAAAGGGAAGAGAAGAGAAGGAATAAACTAAGAGAAGGAAATAAAGGAAGGACTTAACTCTTGCTACGGAAAAATATACCAAACAAGCAGTTGTTTTCAGTAGGTAGCGTGGCCGAGCGGTCTAAGGCGCTGGATTAAGGCTCCAGTCTCTCCGGAGGCGTGGGTTCAAATCCCACCGCTGCCAATGTTTTTTTTTTTCTTCTTAGTCATAAAAAACATCTGCTACTGTACAAGCCTGTGTGCTTCTAAGACAAAACAGGTTATCCTTAGATACAAATAGGGAGTGAAAGAAAGAGGGAAAAGAAGAATGGAAGAAAGGAAGAAAAGAAAGGAAGGAATGAGAGGAAGGAAAGGAAGTAAGCAAGAAAGGAAGGAACGAAGGGAAGCAAAAGAAGGATGGGAAGTGAGGAAGAGAAGGAAGGAAGGACCAAGGGAAGAAAGGGAGGGAAGGAAGGGAGGGTAGGATGGGAAGGAATGAGAGGAAGGGAAGGAAGAGAATGGAGGATAGGAAGGAAGGAAGAGAAAGAAATATGGGAAGGGAGGAAGAGAAGAAAGTAAGGGAAGAATAGAAGGATAAGAGGGAAAGAAGGGAAGAGATGAAGGAAGGGAAGGAAATAAAGGAAGGAAAAGTAGGAAGGAAGGAAGGGATGGGAAGGAAGGGTGGAAGGAAATAATGTAATGAAGGGAAGGAAATAAACGAATGAAAGAAAGGAGGGAAAGACATTAACTCTTGCTACGAAAAAACAAAACAAACAGGAAGTCATCAGTAGGTAGCGTGGCCGAGCGGTCTAAGGCGCTGGATTAAGGCTCCAGTCTCTCCGGAGGCGTGGGTTCAAATCCCACCGCTGCCAAATATTTTTCTTAGTGATTTAAAACATCTGCCACTGTACAAGCCAGTAAAATTGCTTCCAAGACAAAACATATTACAAATATGCATCAGATTCCATTTTCAGTCTATGGAATTAGCCAGTAAATCATTTCACTCACTGCCAGCCTACAGGTTAAAATGAAAAGTACACATTTCTACATTGAATAACAAAACCAGAATTCAGCAATCTTGTAAAAAAAAATAAAAAAAATAAAACTCTCAACAAAATTTAAAATATGTGTTCTGTCCGGAATAAATACTCTGCCCTTCCCCTTTAAAAGTTCAATTCCCAATCTGTAATTTTCATTGTGACCTGTAGGTGGTGCTTCAGCAACTCCAATACATGTCACTGCTATTCCTTTGGTTTATAAGTGACAATATCAGAGTAACCAAGAGCAGGGGACATGTTTACGCTGCCAAGAAATCAAGCAGGTTGTGAAAACCTTTGGCTTTTATCTTAAATATTGTTAGGGGTGTTGTGACCTATGTGTGTTACAATATGGGATCAAAGCGTGCTAATAAGCCAGTTACCGTTTTTATAAGTCAATATATCCTATGGAGATAATCACACCATTGTGTTGTGTTAAAGGGTTTATTGCATCCTTTTGTGTGATTTGGTAAAAATGTGTGATACATTATAGTGACTTGGATGGGGAGGAAAATGCACCAAAATTCGCAATATGAATTTTAATTTGTGTGTTTTTCAAGTTACGTGTCCCTATTTCCTACAAGCACAGACACAACTCACAAAATGAAGATAGAAAATGATAAAAATGAAAAAGAAACTAAGATTGCATGCATAAATTTAAGGTCACCATATACATTGCAATCTGACCATACAATCTTTGTACAATCAGCTTTAACTTTACCAGGTAAGGTCAGGTAAATATTTAGGGGCAGGGTGGAGTGGGGGGGGGGAGCTGTACATAAAAAAACATTTTTTTACCTTAATGTGTTACTAAACCCAAGACCCTGCATTCATTATATCTGGTCTCCTACAGTACAAAGAACATGCAAATGCAATTATTTTAGTAAATATAAGCTGCTAAATACCTTTACTCATCAGCAGTATATAGCATTCTTGGGACTTCTATCAGTATCTGTTTAGAGCTTGTAGGAGGAGTTTTCATTCTGCTCTGATTGTCCTATAAGGCTGAAGTACCCCTGACCCTCTGTCTGGGCAGTGCTGATTGGCCCTGTGCTGATCACATGCACCCTCCCCCCGCCCAAAAAAAAGCTTTCTGGCAATACACACCAAACGGAGCATGTGCATAGTGCCTCCAGGGCTCGTTACTATCAGGAGATGGATTGGAGACAGTGGAAGAAGGGGAGGATCAGAAAAAGACAGGATCAAACAGCCTTTTTCCACCTTGAGTATAACAAGCATGCTTTACTGCATATACGGGCTGATTTTATTGTTGTGGGTTTAGTAAAACTTTAATGCAGAGAAAAAAACAACCACTTTAAGGACCTTTACAAAAGAAATGTATTTTAAGGTAATTACATACAAAGATTGGAGTTAATTTAATAGAATTTTCATATGAAAACACCAAATGTAGATCGCAATCACAGTGGACACAAAAAAAGTATTATAAGAGAGTGCAGGATTTGGGAGGGTGTTAGGGAGGGATCAGGAGTGAGTTACACTCAGAATGCAGGGTCTGGGTGTGTGTTATGCTCAGATCGCATATTTTAGGAGTGCGTTACGCTCAGAATGTAGGGTTAAGGAGTGTGTTATACTCAGAATGCAGGGATCAGGAGTGCGTTACGCTCAGGATGTAGGGTTAAGGAGTGTGTTGTGCTCAGAATGCAGGGATCAGGAATGAGTTACACTCAGAATGCAGGGTTTGGGAGTGTGTTATGCTCAGAATGCAGATATCAGGAGTGTGTTACAAGTTTAGACCCCTTTCACACTGAGGAGTTTTTCAGGCGGTACAGCGCTAAAAATAGCGCTGCTATACCGCCTGAAAAACTCCGGCCCAGCAACCTCAATGTGAAAGCCGGAGGGCTTTCACACTGAGGCGATGCGCTGGCAGGAGAGAAAAAAATCTCCTGCAAGCAGCATCTTTGGAGCGGTGAGAGGAGCGGTATGTATACAGATCCTTCCCATTTAAAACAATGCAGAGGCGCATTGCGGGCGGTATTAACCCTTTATAGGCCGCTAGCGGGGGTTAATACCGCACCGCTAGCGGCCGAATCCGGCGGCAATTCCGACGGTATAGCACCGCTATTTTTAGCGCCGCTATACCGCCACCGCGCCTCCCGCCCCAGTGTGAAAGGGGCCTAAAAGAGTGTGTTATGCTCAGAATGCAGGGTTCAGGAGGGTGTTACGCTCAGAATGCAGGGATCAGGAGTGCATTTTCTTCTTACAACCTATTACTAAAATCGAACTGGGTGACATTTTGTTTTCTAAAGCCTTGTGTATCATAAACAATTGCGGCTTTTTTTTTTACTATACTTACATCTCAGTATTGCTGATCTCCTACAGCCTCTTTCAAACACTTCCTGTGTACATGCTCTCACTGTGGCAATGGCTGTACAACATTGATATAGACTGGCCACTTGATGGTGACTAGGTGTGAGAGAACCCTGCTGGGTTTGGTTAGAGCTGAGTTCAGCAAACTTGTGGGGAGGTGCAGCATGGTGTGGTGGTAGTAAACACACAGGGGCAGATCCACGTACATCGGCGCATATTTGCGTCGGGCGTAGCGTATCTAAGATAAACTACGCCGCCGTAACTTACTTTTTTTTTTGAATCCTCAAAGAATTTGCGCCGTAAGTTATGGCGGCGTAGTGTATCTTTGGCGGCGTAAGGGCGCAGAGTTCAAATGGATGTGATGGGGGCGTGTTTTATGTAAATACGTCGTGACCCGACGTAAACAACGTTTTTTTTGAATGGCGCATGCGCCGTCCATGGGGGTATCCCAGTGTGCATGCTCGAAATTAAACCGGAACAAGCCAATGCTTACGACGGTGACGTCATTCTACGCAAATCCCTATTCGCGAACGACTTACCCAAACAACGTAAAAAATTCAAAATTCGATGCGGGAACGACGGCCATACTTGACATTGAGTACGCCTCATAATAGCAGGGGTAACTATATGCCGGAAAAAGCCGAACGCAAACGACGTAAAAAAATGCGCCGGCCGGACGTACGTTCGTGGATCGCCGTATCTAGCTAATTTGCATACTCGACATGGAGTTCGACAGAAACGCCACCTAGCGGCCGCCGAAAAAATGCACCTAAGTATCTTGCTTTGTAGATACAAAACAAAGCTACGACGCGGGAACTTTAAAATTATGCGGCGTATCAATAGATACGCCGGCATAATTCTTTTGTGGATCTGCCCCACAGAGTCTGGTTGTAGAGAAAAGAACTTGTATTAATGCAGAATCTAGAAATTCATAGCAAATCCAGTAGGAAGACATCAGACCGGGGGACACTCACAGCATGTAACAGCAATGTGTAGCAGAGCAGGTCTCAGTGGCCTCAGTGGCCTTACGCAGGGCCGTCTTTACCACAGGGCAAATGGGGCAGCTGCCCAGGGCCCTGTCACTGTTGGGGGCCCAAAGCAACCCCCTTTAAGGGGTCCGGATGTCCCCAGGGGCCCCAGATGGCAACCCCCCTTTTTTTATTTATTTTTAAATAAAAAAAAATATATATTTTTTAATATATTTTATTTTATTTTTTATTAAAGGGCCAATTTTTTTTAGAGGTTTTTTTTCAAAGGGACAATTTTTTTTAGGGGTTCCCAGGGGCCCGGAGGCCCCCAGGGCCCCAGATGGCAACCCCCCTTTTTTTATTTATTTTTAAATAAAAAAAATATATTTTTCTAATATATTTTATTTTATTTTTTATTAAAGGGCCAATTTTTTTTTAGAGTTTTTTTTTCAAAGGGACAATTTTTTTTTAGAGGTTTGGGGGTCCCCAGGAGCCCGTAGTTCCCCAGGGCCCTGGATGACAACCCCCCTTTTTTATAAAAAAAATGTTTTTTTATATATTTCTTTATTTCTTTTATTTTATATATATATATATTATTATATATATAATATATTATTATTATTAGTATTATTATTATTAAAGGTTTCAGAGGTCCCCAGGGCCCCCGGATGGCAACCCCCCTTTTTGTATAATTTTTTTTCATATTATTTTATTTCTTTTTTTTCTTTTTATTTCTTTTTTATATATTTTATTAAAGGGCTCAGAGGTCCCCAGGGCCCCATGTGGCAAACACCCTTTTTTATTTTTTTTATAAATGTTTATTTTTTTATTTTTGTTTATATATATATTTTTTTTATTATTAAAGGGCCCAGAGGTCCCCAGGGCCCTGGATGGCAACCCCCCCCCCCCCTTTTTTTTTATAAATGTTTCTTTTTTATATTTTTTTTTTTATTTTTTATTAAAGGGCCCAGAGGTCCCGGATGGCAACCCCCTTTTTTTTTGTAATTTATTTTTATTAAAAAAAATTATTAAAGGGCCCAGAGGTCCCCAGGGCCTCAGATGGCAACCCCCTTTTTAATAAAAAAAATATATCTATATTTTATATATATATATATATTTTTTTTTTTTTATTAACCACTTAAGCCCCGGACCAATATGCAGCCTAAAGACCCAAGGTGTTTTTACAGTTCGGGACTGCGTCGCTTTAACAGACAATTGCGCGGTCGTGCGACGTGGCTCCCAAACAAAATTGGCGTCCTTTTTTCCCCACAAATAGAGCTTTCTTTTGGTGGTATTTGATCACATCTGCGGTTTTTAGTTTTTGCGCTATAAACAAAAATAGAGCGACAATTTTGAAAAAAAAGCAATATTTTTTACTTTTTGCTGTAATAAATATCCCCCAAAAACATATATAAAAACATTTTTTTTCCTCAGTTTAGGCCGATACGTATTCTTCTACCTATTTTTAGTAAAAAAAATCGCAATAAGCGTTTATCGATTGGTTTGCGCAAAATTTATAGTGTTTACAAAATAGGGGATAGTTTTATTGCATTTTTATTTTTTATTTTTTTTTTACTACTAATGGCGGCGATCAGCAATTTTTTTCGTGACTGCGACATTATGGCGGACACTTCGGACAATTTTGACACATTTTTGGGACCATTGTCATTTTCACAGCAAAAAATGCATTTAAATTGCATTCTTTATTGTGAAAATGACAGTTGCAGTTTGGGAGTTAACCACAGGTGGCGCTGTAGGAGTTAGGGTGCACCTAGTATGTGTTTACAACTGTTTGGGGGTGTGGCTGTAGGAATGACGTCATCGATCGTGTCTTCCCTATAAAGGGAATGACGCGATCGATGCGCCGCCATAGTGAAGGACGGGGAAGCCGTGTTTACACACGGCTCTCCTCGTTCTTCAGCTCCGGGGAGCGATCGCGACGGAGCGGCTATAAACAAATAGCCGCGCCGTGGTCCCGGATCGCTCCCCGAGCGGACCCGACCTCCGCATGTAGCGGGGGGGGTCCCGATCGGACCCCCCACCCGCTAATAGGGGAGGACGTACCTATACGCCCATGTGCCTGTACGTGCCATATTGTGGACGTATATGTACATGGGCTGGTCCTTAAGTGGTTAAAGGGCTCAGAGGTCCCCAGGGCCCCGGATGGCTACACCCCTTTTTTTATATATATTTTACTTTATTATTTTTTTTTTTTTTTGTAAAGGGCCCCCCGCTTCTAAATTCGCGGCAGCCCCCCCCCCCCTGCTTCTCAATTTCAGGCGGCAGCATCCCCCCCCCCCCCGGTTCTCTGCTCCAGGGGGCCCATGCCTGAAGCTGTGTAAGTGGCCCCATAATTCCTGATCCCTGCCGCCCGCTAAGCCCCTGTGCTGCCCACAAATCAGGCTGAAAATCATCAGCGGCACGCAGCCAGTGACAGTACTGCTTCCCTTCCCAGTGTTTTAAAATGTACAGCACCCCTGGCTTCCCTTTAGAATGTGATTTTATAACATCCCCAGTTTGCTCTTCCCGAGGCTGACTTCTTCATGTCCTGCTCCTCAAGGTATGTCACTGTTTGCTAATCTATATTGTAAATAGAAGTTTTCTGTAGAGTGTGCCCAAAGTCTTTATAATATTTGATGATTCACTGCAGGTCTGGTCAGTGTTTTAAAAAGTTCCTCTATTTTACACATGGCATGGCATGGGGTCACAGCACCGTCTGTCCATTCTGCTTTAGCACCATGGGACCCCATGCCATGCCATGTGTAAAATTGAGGAACTCTTTAAATCACAGACCAGACCTGCAGTCCAGGCTGAGTAAGGCCTCAGAGCACATGGCATTACTGTCTGTATTTAACTGCTTGATTGGCTTATTTTGGGCCTGGCTGGTTCACATGTATGTGTTTTGGCGGCCCACATTTGCGCAGGCACAGCAGCCCATTCATTTGAATGGGCCGCCATGCCTGCGTTTCCTGCAAAGAAAAGCGTATGCCTCATGTAATAGGCTGCGCACACGGCATGCCTATGCCCATCAAGCACTGAAACACAGCACTGTCTGTCCATTCTGCTGTCTGCTGTGACTTATCTGCAGTTCCTGCACTGTCAAACTTGCTGCATTTTTAGACGTTTAGGTCACGCTTTTAAAAACACAGTGCGTTTGTGTGTGCAAGAACTGCAGGTAAGTAGCATGGTGCAAAAGCAGAATGGATTTCAAGGCAACTGTATTTTTAAAATGCTGAATGCACCTTTTTTCTGCAGGAAACTAAGGCATGGCAGCCCATTCAAATCAATGGGCTGCTGTACCTTCACAAATGAGGACCGCCAAAACATACATGTGAACCAGCCAGGCCCAAAATAAACTGGAGGGGGGCCCCAAAAAAATGTTTTCCCAGGGCCCAAACCATATTAAAGACGGCCCTGGCCTTACGGCATCTGTTTTGAGGGGTGGATTGTGGCCTGGCCAATGACCTACACTACCCACGTGCGAAATGCTCTTAAGTAGGATCTGCCTGATCCAAGATGGCTGCTAGAGTCTCATAGGGTGGCAACATCCAACTAGATAGCTTCCCCAGCGACCCAGGAAACCATAGAGAAACCATGTTGCTCTCGACTTACTCTCCCCCTACAATGCTACTGTGGTTGAGCTCCACCGCACCTGCCTACAAAATCAGTGTGAACTTCGAACTACGCCAAACCCAACTGAAGCCTTTGGGTACCAAATCGTGTTATTTATTGTCTGTCCATTTTTAGGGCTAATAGGCAAGCTATTGTTGAGTAAGGGGAACATTTTAACCACTTCAGCCCAGGACCATTTGGCTGGCCAAAGACCAGAGTACTTTTTGTGATTCGGCACAGCGTCATTTTAACTGAAAATTGTGTGGTCGTGCGACATGGCTCCCAAACAAAATTGATGTCCTTTTTTTCCCACAAATAGCATTTTCATTTGGTGGTATTTAACCACTTCCTTACTGGGCACTTAAACCCCCATGCTGCCCAGAGGACTTTTTGCGATTCGACACTGCGTCACTTTAACTGACAATTACATGGTCGTGCGACGTGGCTCCCAAACAAAATTGGCGTCCTTTTTTCCCCACAAATAGAGCTTTCTTTTGGTGGTATTTGATCACCTCTCCGGTTTTTATTTTTTGCGCTATAAACAAAAATAGAGCGACAATTTTGAAAAAAATAAAAAAAAAATTACTTGTTGCTATAATAAATAGCTACATTTTTTTTTTTTTTTTTTTTTTTATCCTTAGTCTAGGCCGATACGTATTCTACATATTTTTAGTAAAAAAAACGCAATAAGCGACTGGTTTGCGCAAAAGTTATAGTGCCTACAAAATAAGGGACAGAATTATTATTATTATTTTTTTTTTTTTACTAGTAATGGCACCGCTGTTTGTGAGAGCCGGCAATGAGAAATTATCTCATATGTAAACATATGAGATCATCTCTCATTGGCCGCACAGATCGCCTAGCAAACGGCCACTCCGATTGGCCGTTCACGGCGATCTGTGATTGGCTGTGTCCAAGGGACACGGCCAGCACAGCAGTTCCCCGCTGCGTGCTCGGGAGCGCGCGCGGGGAACGCGGAAAGGGGCGGACGTCAATTGACGGCACCCCGGAGAAGTAGAACCACCCTGTGGCCGTCAATAGTCGTACGGCCGTCGGGAAGTGGTTAATCACATCTGCGGTTTTTATTTTTTGCGCTATAAACAAGTGTAGCGCCCATTTCCTTTTGGTATGCGCTAAAATAGTGTTTATTTGTTTTAAACTGTCAGTGCAGGCAAAATCTAGTCAGGCCTATGCCTTATGCTAGGCCTGATTGTTTTGATCTGGGACTGGGAGTGTCAGAGTAGCAGTTGGTGTGACTACCTGTGCTCAGGCTCTGGAACTCCTCCCCTGCTTTCAGGAAAAATGTTCTGGAAGGGGGCGGAGCTGGAATCTCTGAGTGACAGGCAGCTTGTGTGGCAGCTCTGACCAATCCCCAACTAGTGTTGGCAGGGGGCGGGCCTGCTATATAAGCTGAGGTGACATGCCACTGGGACTCAGGCGTCATGAGATGGAAAAAGATGGGGCAGTAGTCTCTGTGTGAGGGCCCCAGGCCTGAGGGCCTACCAGGTGCTGAGGAGAAAGTCCTGGCCTTTCTTTAACACCGCAAAATAGGAATTCTATACTAAGGGAAAGGAACCTGGAACTGTTACTGCTGGACTGTGCGATTGAACTATGTCTCTTCCATGGACCGGGGACCATGGAACAGGTCAGTGGGTACATGACGGCAAGTGATGGGACCGGAGGAATCTATTCAAGGAGCTTGGGAATATCTGCTGTTGCCCCTGGTAACTGAAAGCCACAAGAGGGTGTCTTAGACGGGATGTTGCATGGACACAGCCGGGTGTTACAAGGAGGGACTCTAACCTTATCTCATCTCAATATGGAAGGTTGTGACCGGAGAACTCAGCCTTTCCATCACTGGATTATTTGGGCCTAGTAGTGCCACTAGATGAACTGTGGGGTCAGAGGGGGGTGTATGAGGATACCTTCTGGACACAGGGCCGGCATCTGGATAGCTGTTTATCACCACAAAAAGTCATTCTGAGTGACTTGTTCTAAATAGTGCAGCACAAAGGGAGCAATAGTCTGCAGTGACGCAGCTCACTAAACTACAATCTTTGCTGTGCCTTATTCTCAGTATGTAAATGACTAAAGTGCTAATATCTTTGGGCATCCCATGTCACTATACCCCTACCCAAAAAATCTTTATAATTGTAGCACTACCCCCGGAGGAGCTGCTGGTTGTTTTGGGTGGCACATTTACCTTGTGGCTCTTCCGAATTCCTAGGGGTGCATAGTGCATTTAGTAGAAGTAAAGGAATGTCCGCAACAGGTGCTCTTTGCTGTGCTCTTTATTACCCAGCCGAGTAAAAAACAATAAACTTGTGGTGAGGAAAGTAAAGTTGAAGGAAGAAGAAGAATAGCAAAATCAGGCGTAATGATAGGGAAACAGTCCTGCTCCTCCCAAGCGTAACACTTCTCTGCGCCACTCCTGCTTGAGTGGGTTTAGTGTACCCGGACAGGCCTCTCTCACTGACCTGGCAGCCGGAGTATCACTCAGACATTTGTAGGATAAAGTCTCTGCCACAGATCCTCCTTGGTGAACTTGAGGAAAAGTCTCTGCCACAGACCCTTTTTGGTAAACTTGAACTTGAGGAAAAGTCTCTGCCACAGACCCTCCTTGGTGAACTTGAGGAAAAGTCTCTGCCACAGACTCTCCTTGGTGAACGTCAGGGAGACACCTCTGCCACGGGCCCTCTATGATTTGTAGTTACGGAGGTAATCCTCCTTAGGTGAATTACGGCTGGGTCTCCTTCAACTTCTCGCCCAGGTACTGACAGGTGATCAATCCTTCAGTGTTCTGGCTACCTTGATCCAGGACAGGTGGTTTGTCGAGACCCTTTTGTATCGCCAGCCTCTCAATGGTGCTCCTCAGACGGACTCCCAACCGAACAGCAGTACAGCTTGGGATCCTCAAAGGTGGGAACCCAGTCACTCACTGGGTCCCCGTCGCTGCTCAGATGTTCCAGGCCAACATGGCCCCGGAACCAGGAATACCGCTTGGCACGCACGCCCCAGCCAGGTAGTCCATAACGCCGGGGCGCTGTGATGTGGCCACCCTAAAGGTGGGTGCCACACTGGACGAAGGAGAACCCAGAACCAATAGCGTCTTCCCCATAAATACCCTCCCCCAGCATGCACAGCAAGGCCAAACCCTCCTGATTGGCTGCTGGGGAAGAGCACACACACCTTGACCCCACTGCTGCCACCTACTGCACAGGGGTGGGAAGAACACCACAGCACAACAGAATGAGCCCACAGTACAGCCAAGCTGAGACAGAGACCCTGTTTTGCACATGACAATTTGGATCAGAGTGTAACCATACTCTGATCTCCCTCTAAATTTAAATAGCACCGGTACCTAAAGTAACCAGGCGCTACATAATAAAAATACCACAAGGTAAAGCAAGTGACTCTTCATTGAGTCTTATAGATGGATGAGGAGAATGGACAACAGGATGACGTGTCGATCTTTTGAAATTGTGTCCAGAGTGCACCGTTAATTTTTGCTATAATAAATATTCCCAAAAAATATTTAAAAAAACATTTTTTCCCTCAGTTTAGGCCGATACGTATTCTTCTACATAGTTTTGGTAAAAAAATCTCAATAAGCGTTTATTGATTGGTTTGCGCAAAAGTTATAGCGTCTACAAAATAGGGGATAGTTTAATGGCATTTTTTTTAATAATTGTTTTTTAATAGTAATGGCGGTGATCAGCGATTTTTATCATGACATTATGGCGTACACATCGGACACTTTTTGCGCTATTTTGGGACCATTCACATTTATACAGCGATCAGTGCTATAAAAATGCATTGATTACTGTGTAAATGTGAAGGGGTTAACCTGTAGGGGGCGGTGAAGGTGTTAAGTGTGACCTAGGGATGTGTCCTAACTGTGTGGGGGCGTGGCTACATGTGACATGACACTGATCACAGGGAGCGGTGATCAGTGCCCTGTCACTAGGCAGAACAGGGAAATGCTTCTTTACATCAGCATTTTCTTGTTTTTCCTCTCTGTGAGATGATCGCGGGGCTCCTGGCGGACATCCAGTCCACAGGACCTGCGATCAGACTCACAGAGCTTGCAGCGGCTGCCCGCAGCACTAGGCATTAAAGGCGACGTAAATATACGTCGATCTGCCCAGCCATGCCATTCTGCCTACGTATATAGTCGTGCAGCGGTCGGCAAGGGGTTAAAAAGAAAACAGCATGGGGTTCCCCTTGAAATCCCACCAGACCCTTATGCAGACACATGGCCTGGTGGCCAGGAAAGGGAAAGCAGTGAGCATGCAGCCTCCCTTCCTGTATCAGACCAGGCTAAATGCTTTCAATGGGGTGGGGGCTGTTAAATGGCCTTTATACTTATCTAAAGCTGCAGCACTGCTCCAATCCCAAATCTTCTCTCCCCTTCTATTTATATGACACTAGGTCCTTCTTCGAGTGTCCACATCACTGCCTTTATAAGGTGGGCACTTCCTGTTGACTGTTCAGCATCAGGGTTCTCACAGGATCTAGAAGGGGAATGACAACAGCATGAGGGGACTGTTGGGAACTGGGCGGTGTCGGTACATCTACAAGGGGTTGAATTGTAGTCCTGGAAATGCTAAGGGATTAAGATAGGGCTGCCACCTGTCCGAGATTCACCTGGACAGTTCAGGTTTTAAATCATGCATCTGGGTTTCAGACTGCCTGCAACCCGGACACATTATTCAGAGCAGACTATGGCTTTCCAGCAGGGTTGCTGGCTGCAGTGGTCTAAGCAGAGAGTGTCTGTTACACTCTCTTTCACACTGCTCAAACTCAACACTAACAGTCCTGTCCCCCCCCCACACACACACACAGACGGGAGATCAGCTCCTATTCCTCCCGCTCCTACGCCACTGTGTCTGCCCACACTCCAATACCCGGTGCTGTGCCTTAGAAAGTGAGATGGGAAATTTGAAGCCCAGCAGCCCCACAGATACATCTGGATGAGAGGTGCTGACTGCCAAGGGGTGAGTGAGCTCACCATCCATCCCTATCTATGACTGATGTCTCCCTCCTTTGCCCCTTCTCTCTCCTGCCTCTAAGTGAGTACGCTAAGGTAAATCAGGGTCCTCAGAGCACCCCTTACATCAGAGTTCCCCTTTACACCAGAGGCCACAGTGAGTCCCTTACATTAGTGTGCTTTCCGTACATCAAAGTTCTCAGTGTTCCCCCTTAAATTAGGGTTTCCAGAGCATCCCATATGTTAGAGTCCTCAGAGTTCTCCCATACATCAGAGTCTGCAGAGTTCCCCTCTTACTCTTAAGGGAACTCTGCAAGTTCAGATATAAAAGGGGAACTCTGTGGCCTCTGATGTAAAGGGGGACTCGTGATTAACTTCATACGATTAGAAACTTTATTTAATTGCAAAATATATGTATAGTTTATACTAATAAAAAATTGCTGTGCTCCGTTAAAGTGTTCGGGTTTGACTTGAAGAAAAGGTGGCAACCCTAGATTAAGATGGCAGGCTTAGGTAAGTATAATACCTTGCTAGAGAGGACTGTTAGAGATTGCAGACATTCTATTCAGGAATCTTCAAACTATGGCCCTTCAGCTGTTGCAGAACTACACATCCCATGAGGCATTGTAAAACACTTACCGTATTTACCGGTGTATACCGCGCACTTTTTTGCCCTGAAATTCAGGGCAAAATCATGGGTGCACGATATACGCCGATACCGCTTTCCGCGCCGAGTTTGAACTACTGCGCCAGCATATACCGAGCGCAGTACACTCGTGTATAGTCGGGCAGATTCGACTCCTCTCGCAGTCACGTCCTGAACGAACAGGACGTGACCGCGAGAGGAGACGAGCCTGCCTGACTATACACGAGTGTACTGCGCTTGGTATATGCCGGCGCAGTAGTTCAAACTCAGCGCGGGAAGCGGAGATCGAGCGGGGAGGACACCGCAGAAGGACGCCGGACCCGACGAGAACACCACCGATGGATGCCGCGGAAGACACCAAAACTGTAAGTACTAAAATCTTTTTTTCACAGGAATGCGGGTCCACTTTAGGGGTGCGCGCTATACGCCGGAGCGGGCAATACCCCGATAAATACGGTACATTCACGGACATGACTAGGCATGATGGGAATTGCAGCTCCTGAACAACTGGAGAGCCGTAGTTTGAAGACCCCAGTTCTAGATGATATACTGTAGGTCAGGGGTGCCCAACCTTTTGAAGGCCGAGGGCCACTTAAGCGATTTAGTAACCAGTCGTGGGCCACAATGAGCGGAGTGGGCAGATGATAGGTCTGTGTCCAGTCTGCATATGTAAAGCAGACACAGCCCAATCTACTCTATGGGTCCTTCGATCCAATCAGATAGAAGGGGACAGATCCACTTCTGTTTTTTTAGCAGATCGGATTGGAGAAAGGCAGGTGTAAACGGACCCTCTAATCACCTGCCGCTCCATAGGGTGATTAGAGGGTCCGACCGATCATGTGAAAGGGCCTAAGGCTGCTTTTACATTGATGGTCTGTGGTCTATTGTGTCGCAGTGTACCTGTGGTCTTCCCGACGGTTAGCTGCACTTTGCCTCGTACACACGACCGAACATGTCTGCTGAAACTGGTCCGCTGACCAGTTTCAGCAGACATGTTCGGCCGTGTGTACGGCCGACCGGACAGGTTTCCAGCGGACATTTGTCCAGCCGACCGTTTTCCGGCGGACAAATGTTTCTTAGCATGCTAAGAAACATGTCCGCTGGAAGCCTGTCCGTCGGACATGTTCGGTCGTCTGTACAGACTCACCGTACATGTCCGATTGGCCGCCATCCCTCGCATGCGTCAAAGTGATTCGAAGCTGGAAACATTGAACTTCCAGGGCCGCGCACGTCGCCGCGTCATCGTCGCGGTGACGGCACGGTCACGTCACCGCGGATCGTGTATGCGCGGATTTCTGTCTGATGGTTATACACACCATCAGACAGAAACTGTCCCCTCGTCTGTACGAGGCCATAGACGTCTATTATATCTAGCAGGTGCGGTGCACTTTCTGAAGAGCCACTTGCTTCCTTTACCGCTGGCTTCATTTACAAGACTGATGCTCTCGGATGGAAGGTCGGCAACCTGCAATCTGGGCTTGCCAACCAGCCATCCCAGAGCAGGAGGTCGTGGGCCACATCAGAGGGCTCCGTGGGCCACATGTGGCCCCCGGGCCACTGGTTGGGCACCCCTGCTGTAGGTGGAGATGAATGTCAGAAGCAGTGGCGGTGCATCCATAGAGGGTGCAGGAGCGCCGCCCCCTCTCACTCCTGCACCGCCACTGAAAAACAATACATAGATTAATGCATTGCATGAATCTATGTATTGTCGCTGCTGCCGCTCACTATTCAGATGGCCGGCTCCCTGGCGAGCGCCGGCCATCTGAATAACGACAGTTGGTTGGCTGTGGAAGTGTCTATCAGAGCCAGCGGCCAGGGCTGTAATCAGCTTCCAAATAGTTAACCAGGGGACGCACGGGGGGTGTGTTCTTTGGTTAACACTGACACGCATCTCAGCCAATTCGGTTCACCGGATCTGGTTAACGCTAACCTGATTGGTTGAAGCGACATCAAGGGCGGGACTACATCGATCGTAGAGGAGGATCCGAGAATGGCTGGCCGAGAAAGGTAAGTGCCAGGCAGGGGGGGAGCAATCTGGCGGAATTATAGGGGCAAACTGGCAGCAATTGATGGGGCACAGTGGCGACAATGGTATGGCACAGTGGCTGCGTTTGGCATGGCACAGTGGCAACAATTGATGGGCACAGTGGGGACAATGGCATGGAACAGTGGCTGCATTTGGTATGGCACAGTGGTGACAATTGATGGCACAGTGGCTGCGTTTGGCATGGCACAGTGGTGACAATTGATGGGCACAGTGGCGACAATGGCATGGCATCAATTGTCCGCACAGTGGCGATAATTGATGGCATGGCACAGTGGCAACAATTGAATGGTCACAGTGGCGACAATTGATGGCGCTGTGTTTGATGGCATGGCACAGTGGCGACAATTGATGGGCACAGTGGCTGCGTTTAATGGCATGGCACAGTGGCTGCATTTGATGGCATGGCACAGTGGCGACAATTTTATGGCACTGTGGCGACAATTTTATGGCACAGTGGCAGCAATTGATGGACACAGTGAGGCTGCATTTTTATGGGGGTTTTTTTCGTTTGTTTGCGCCCCCCCAAAAATTTTGAGCACCAGCCGCCACTGGTCAGAAGACCGTAAGAAACCGAGGACACCTTAAAGCAGAGCTCCGCTGAAGAAAAAATATTAAAAGCCAGCAGCTACATACTGCAGCTGCTGACTTTTAATATTAGGACACTGTGGCAAACCTAGCCACTTCTGGAACGCTGGACGTTACATTTCAAAGGGTTATCTGTATTATATGCTATGTATTCTGCTGGGTCTTATGTGGGCATAGTAATTTGTATGCTAGCAGCGGTAAGCCACTAGCATTCAAGTACTTTGTTTTATGTTGCCCAATCGGTGTTCGGCAGTTTTAAACCGAACTCCCACATCACATAACCCCAGACCCCAGCTATCAACCGACTTTTCCCTCGTGCAGCAATGCCTGATGGGAGAATTATCCAAAATGTTAAGTTCCCCATGTGGTCCTCACTGTATTACCCCTGCTAAATCTGTTTGGCTGTTGGAAACCCCTTGCATGGGGAATTATATAAATATGAAAGCCTGTAAATAAAAAGTCAGTTGACTCCCAGAGCTGTGTTTCGTCCGGTTACTGGGGGGGATTTGGGACATTGCCTTACTTTTCAGCGCTGACTGTGGATTTACCCTGGTTACCAGCAGAGATCGTGGATTTTAATATTGTACTCTGCTACAATTGGTGGCAAGCGACGGGATCCAACCTTACAGCCGATAAGCGCAATTTGTGCAATGTGAACTACCGATGTAAATGGAGATGGATTATTCTACGCTAAAGCGGCAGACATTAAAGGAACTGCTAGAAGCCAGGGGTAAGGTAGCCAGCAACAAATCCAAAGCTGTACTAACTGCCGAGCTGATGGAGGGAGACAGAGCCCGTAGCGCTATACCACCAGCAGCCATGGAAGAAACCCTCTACCAGAGAGAAATGAGGACCAGGCTGGAATTTTTGCCACAGGCTATATCAAATGCCATGCTGCACATGGTAATGGCGAATGTGCAGGAGTACGTGATGGCACACAGTCCGCAGCATACACCGTCTCGAGCAGAATCCACTACTGGGTCACTCTACAACCAGGTAAAACCCAAAATTCCCTATCATGCCTTTAAAATGTTTTGCGAGGAGAAGGATGAGATTGATGGGTATTTACAGGATTTTGAGAGACTGTGTGATTTACATGACTTGGAACGGACGGTATGGGTCCCATTGCTAGCAGGCAAGCTGGCAGGTCGGGCAGCAGAAGCATATCGCGCTGTACCCAGTGAGGACAGCAAGGACTATGATAAAGTGAAGCTAGCGATATTAGAGAGATATGCCATTACTCCAGAGGCATACCGGCGCAAGTTTAGAAACCTGCGCAAACCAGAGAAGGATTCACATGCTGAATGGGCACACAAGCTGGACCAAGCTTCCCAAGGGTGGATACAAGCCAGCCAAGCCACTACTATGGAGGAATTGCGACAGTTAATGCTGTTGGAGCAATTCTTCAACGGTTTGTCCCCAGAGGCACAAGAATGGGTGCGAGACAGGAAACCTCTCACCCTAACCGAAGCGGCTCGATTAGCGGATCAGCATTTTGATGCGAGGAGACATCATGGGCCCCTAACCAAGAGTTATCCTCGACCCGCGGGGCCACCCAGTACTCTACCACCCCCCGCTCTCACAGTCTCCCCTTTTCATCAATCCCAAGGGACTTTACCACCACCCTCCAGGTATAATGGACGTGCCAACATCCAATGCCACACCTGCAAACAGTGGGGACATATGGCACGCGAGTGCACCCAAAACCGGGGCAGACCCGCCTGGAACCAAGGCCGACCGAACCCGGCACCAAGGGCTGCTGCCCATCATTATCAACGGGAGCCGGCCGCTCAAGAGATGTTGAGCATTCCAGCGGAAGAACCCCTGGGAATCTTATATGAGGTGATGACAGTCCGAGCCACGGATAACCGGCAGCATCATCGACAGCTAGTGACCTTGGAAGGGAAAGAAGTCCAGGGGCTTCGGGATTCAGGAGCTACTTTAACCTTGATAGCACCCCATTTGGTCCCTGACTCGGCACACACTGGCGGATCCGTGGCAGTACGAGTGGCAGGGGGAGCAGTGTACCGACTACCCACTGCCAAAATACATTTGGATTGGGGTGTGGGAGGGGGGACGGTAGAAGTGGGCCTCATGCAAAATTTACCAGCAGATGTTGTGCTGGGAAATGACTTGGGCCAGATGACCTCTGCTTTTGTACCCCAGGCCCCATACCAGGAAGCCCATCCAGTGACCACACGGCAACAGGCTCGCACCACGGTTCCACCGACACACTCTGAGGCTCCGGTAAGAGACCATGATCCCCACACGACACGTATGTCCTGGGATACCCCGACTAAGTTTGAGGCCGAGGTGAGGTCAGACCCCACGCTACAGGGACAGGGTACACGCTGACCAGGCTGGGCTAGAGGGGGAGCGGTACACCTGGGAGAAAGGGCTACTTTACCGCATTGCTGAAAGAGGAGTGGGAGGGTCGGCCACAGTAACGACTAAACAGTTAGTGGTTCCCCAGAAGTATAGGCAAGAACTGCTTCGGATTGCCCACGACATTCCCCTGTCTGGGCATCTGGGGATGACACATACCCGATACAGGTTGACCCACGCTTTCTTCTGGCCAGGGATCTCCAAGGATGTGAGGCAATACTGCACCTCCTGTGACATTTGCCAGCGAGTAGGCAAGCGAGGTGACTGCCACAAAGCCAAGTTATGTCCTCTTCCCATTATTGAAGAACCCTTCAGTAGGGTGGCCGTAGATATAGTGGGGCCCTTACCAAAACCCAGTCCCTCCGGGAAAAGATATATTTTAACTGTAGTGGACTATGCCACCCGGTACCCCGAGGCTATAGCCCTCACCAACATTCATGCCGAAACTGTGGCAGAGGCCTTAATGAAAATATTTTCCAGGGTGGGGTTTCCCCAAGAAATCATATCCGATAGAGGCACCCAGTTCACCGCCGAGGTAACCCAACAACTATGGAAAATATGTGGCATTAAGCCAATAGTAAATTCGGCGTACCACCCCCAGTCCAATGGTCTATGCGAAAGGTTTAATGGTATGCTGAAGCAGATGCTCCGTACATTTGGAGAGTCTCATAAAGACTGGGAGCGCTTTCTACCCCATCTGCTCTTCGCTTATAGAGAGGTACCCCAAGAGTCAACAGGGTTTTCCTCTTTTGAATTACTGTTTGGGAGAAGGGTGCGAGGGCCACTAGACCTAATTAGAGAGCATTGGGAGGGGGAGAGTAGCCCAGACGGAACCCCTATTGTATCCTACGTACTGGAGTTCAGGGACCGTCTGGAGGCGCTAACCCAGGCTGTGCGCACCAACCTCCGGGCGGCCAAACAACGTCAGCGCCGCTGGTACGATAGGGGAGCCAGAGACCGCAGCTTTCAGGTGGGACAAAAGGTTTTGATTTTAAAACCGGTCCGCACAGACAAGCTGCAGGCCATCTGGCAAGGCCCATACCAGGTGGTGGAACAGACATGTGACACCACCTATGTGATTGGCCCCTGCTCAGGGGTAGGGGAGAAACTCATGCTCTATGTGAATATGCTCAAACCATACCATGAGAGGATAGAGGACGTGGCCGCCATATGCGCTTCCGCCTCGGAGGATCAGGAGAATCTGCCACTACCTGACCTCTAAGAACAGGAGGGACAGGCGGAGCCCTCCAAGGGGGTTCAGCTGGGGGAGCAGCTAAGCCCTCAGGAGCGTGCCCAGGTACAAGAGCTGATTGTAGCTAAAGGGGCTACCTTCTCCAATTTACCTGGGTACACTCCGCTGGCCACTCACCGAGTCGAGACCCCGGGACAGCTACCTATGCGACAAACCCCATATCGTGTCCCTGAAGCAGTCAGGACGCATATGAAGACTGAGATTGATGAGATGTTGCAGCTAGGGGTTATCGAACCTTCCGATAGCCCCTGGGCATCGCCTGTAGTGCTGGTACCAAAGAAGGACAGCACGACACGTTTCTGTGTCGACTACCGGAGGCTAAATGACAAAACGGTGTCTGATGCCTATCTGATGCCCCGGATAGACGAGCTGCTGGATAAGATGGCACGGGGCCAGTATCTCACTACAATAGACAGATTCCACTGGCCGAGGAGGCCATCCCCAAGTCGGCGTTTGTCACCCCGTTTGGCCTGTATCAATTTCGGGTCATGCCATTCGGGATGAAGAACGCTCCGGCAACTTTTCAGCGGATGGTCGATCGGTTATTGGACGGATTCCAGGAATACGCATGTGCCTATTTAGACAACATCGCCATATTTAGCCATACCTGGGCAGAGCACCTACAACACATAGAGGCCATTCTAGATCGTATTGGAGAGGCAGGGTTAACACTGAAACCCAGCAAGTGTAATATAGGGATGGCCGAAGTGCAGTACTTGGGCCACCGGGTGGGGAGCGGGCGACAGAAACCCGAACCAGCTAAAGTTGAAGCCGTAGCTAAATGGCCCACCCCCAGGACGAAAACCCAAGTGCTAGCGTTTCTAGGTACCGCGGGGTACTATAGAAAATTCGTACCCAATTATAGTGCCCTGGCCAAACCCTTAACTGACTTGACACGCAAGAACCTGCCCCGACAGGTTGTCTGGGCCCCAGAGTGTGATCAGGCATTCCAACAACTAAAGACTGCTCTAACTAATGCCCCTGTACTTGCTGCTCCTGATCCAACTAAAAGATTTCTTGTCCACACTGACGCTTCAATGTTTGGATTGGGAGCAGTGCTGAGCCAAGTGGGAGCCGATGGCGGAGAACACCCCGTAGCTTACCTGAGCCGAAAGTTATTGCCACGAGAAGTAAGCTACGCCGCCATTGAGAAGGAATGCCTGGCCGTGGTGTGGGCCTTCAAAAAGTTGCAGCCGTATTTGTATGGACAACCTTTTTCGCTACTCACAGATCACAACCCGTTGGTGTGGCTAAACCGTGTGGCGGGAGACAATGCCTGGCTGCTGCGCTGGAGTTTGGCGCTGCAGCCGTTTGACTTTACAATCCACTACCGCCCAGGGAAGCAAAACGGTAACGCCGACGGGTTATCTAGACAAACTGAACTTGAAAAGTGATCTGTGAGTACTTCCCCGGACATCCCCAAGCCGATCCGTTGGGATCAGACTGTGTATGCCGGCTTGGTTCTGGGGGAGCATTGTGGCAAACCTAGCCACTTCTGGAACGCTGGACATTACATGTCAAAGGGTTATCTGTATTATATGCTATGTATTCTGCTGGGTCTTATGTGGGCATAGTAATTTGTATGCTAGCAGCCGTAAGCCACTAGCATTCAAGTACTTGGTTTTATGTTTCCCAATCGGTGTTCGGCAGTTTTAAACCGAACTCCCACAACACATAACCCCAGACCCCAGCTATCAACCAACTTTTCCCTCGTGCAGCAATGCCTGATGGGAGAATTATCCAAAATGTTAAGTTCCCCATGTGGTCCTCACTGTATTACCCCTGCTAAATCTGTTTGGCTGTTGGAAACCCCTTGCATGGGGAATTATATAAATAAGAAAGCCTGTGAATAAAAAGTCAGTTGACTCCCAGAGCTGTGTTTCGTTTGGGGGGGATTTGGGACATTGCTTTACTATTCATCGCTGATTGTGGATTTACCCTGGTTACCAGCGGAGATCGTGGATTTTAATATTGTACTCCGCTACAGACACTTACCTGTCCTGGAGTCCAGCGCCGCCCGCAGCAGAGGACGAGCGATCGCTTGTCACTCTGCTGCCCCCCCACCATCCTCGTGAGGGAACCAGGAAGTAAAGGGCTTCGGCTTCACTGCCCGGTTCCCCACGGCGCATGCGCGAGTCGCGCTGCGCCTGCTGACTGGCTCCCGCTGTGCACTGGGAGCCGAGCGTTCCCAGAACACAACTGGGGGGGGCGGGAGGTGACGTCCTGCCCGCAGACTGTGGCCGGAAGTGGGTGCAAATACCTGTTCCGATCAGCGGGAGTTCCACTTTGGGGTGGAGCTCCGCTTTAATGTAAGGCTGGAAAGGGATTGTTGCCATAGACGTGCGCACAGGGTGTGCCCAGGCACATCCTAATCACCCCATGCACATTAGTGTTATTGCTCTTTGTAGGAAAATGGAAAGATCTCCCTCTTACCGGCTCTGCCATAAGAAAAGTGTTTATGCTCTTCTCTTTCAATGTGCCAGCAGGAAGATCTATGTGGCAGGGTCATATATATGTAGATACAAACACATGCATGTGTGTTTGGGCTTTTGGGTGCACACCCTAATGCATTAGGCTGCGCACACCTATGATTGTTGCTACTACTCCTTACAACCCAATGCTCCCACTCCTATTACAGATTACTGGGGTCCAAAGGCTACTCAACAGTTAGCAAACAGCTACATATACAGTAGGACACCAGTGCTCTAAGCATTGACAAGGAACTTTCTTTGTGCTGGATGCAAATGTTCCCTTTGCATTTAAATGCAGTTATTTATTTTTCCATCAACAACCCTCACGCTGGGGTGGGGCTGCCTGACGTGTCCAGGTCTTGGTCTCTTGTAAATGTTTTCAGAGTATTCTTGTAAATAAAAGGAAAAACCATCAAATTCTGAACATGTGTACGCGGCATAAGACTGGGATTAAAGTTCATGTGCATGTAAAAGGCAGGCGTCCCAATACTTTTGGTTGTATAGTTTTTACTCTATATACAGACATAATTCTACAACTTCATACTAATTTAAAAGTATGAACGCTGCGAGCAGGATTTGAACCTGCGCGGGGAGACCCCATTGGATTTCAAGTCCAACGCCTTAACCACTCGGCCATCACAGCTTAGCCTGAGTATAGGTTTGATCAGATATCAATCAAATTCTTATCTTGCTCAAAATAATCTTTTTTCTGTAGATTCAATAGTCAAATAAACTCAGCCTGAAATAAATAAATACAGACAGTGCTGTGAAAAAGTATTTTATTTCCTGATTTTTTATTTTTTTTTGTTATTCAGATCATCACACAGATTTCCATATTACACTAAGATAACACCAGTAAATACAAGATACAGTTTTTAAATGATGATTTAATTTATTAAGGGGAAAAAAGCTGTCCAAACCTGCCTGGCCCTATGTGAAAAAGTAATTGCCCCCCTGTTGCTAAATCATGAATGAACTGTGATTGACTAATTTTTTTTGGAAAGCTGAGTTAAATTTCCTTATTACTGCCAGACCTGTTAAATCAAGAAATCACTTAAATAGAAGCTACAAGATCTAAAAAACAACACATCATACAGCGATCTAAAGAACTTCAAGAAGTGATGAGAAACAAAGTAACATGTATCAGTCTGGAAAGGGTGACAAAGCCATTTCTAAGGCTTTGGGACTCCAGCAAACCACGGCGAGAGCCATTATCCACAAATGGAGAGGACTTGGAACAGTGGTGAACCTTCCCAGGATTGGTCGGTGTTCTGACAAGAAAGGTCCCCCATCGAATAATGCCCACCCTGTACTGCACAGGCGCAGAGCCGCACGCTCCTGATGCTCGTTCAAGTCTGCAAGGGGCGGGTGTATTATTCATTAAACTCTGCAAGGGGCGGATGCATACAGAAGAGGCCATATTGTATCATGATGGGCAAAGCTCATACGATGGGGTTGGATTTCTCAAAGGGGCGGATGTATTAATGAGAAGCCTGTGTAGTTTATTGAGAAATCCACCCCCAATTTATCAGCTCAGTCCATCATTATTAAATACGGCCTCTTCTGTAGGGATCCGCTTTCCCCGACTTGTTCATTTGCCGACTTAGTTGGGGTAGGCGGTTCACTTTGTTGGGGGTGGGTCAGCCACGTCCTGTGACCTTTGACCTCTGGGAACCCGCCTTCTGACCTTTGACCTTTGGGGGAGGTCCCTGTTCTGAGTCCTAGCCATATTCTTCAATGGGAAACCCTAACCCTAACATGCAAGGGGCGGATGCATACAGAAGAGGCCATATTGTATCATGATGGGCAAAGCTCATACGATAAGGTGGATTTCTCAAAGGGGCGGATGTATTAATGAGAAGCCTGTGTAGTTTATTGAGAAATCCACCCCCAATTTATTAGCTCAGTCCATCATTATTAAATACGGCCTCTTCTGTAGGGATCTGCCCCTCACATGCTTTAATCAACATTATACCCACCCCTTGCAGAGTTGCACGAGCATCAGGAGCGTGCGGGAGCGAGTGGCACAAAGTCGTCTGCTGTGCGCAGGTGCTGTGTACAGCTGTTCATGTTCGGAGCCTTTCGGTGGCTCCTTAGTGCATCGTACTGCGCAAGCGCTGCAACTACGCAATACAGGGCAGGCATTATTCGACGGGGGACCTTTCTCGTCGCAACACCGGCCTTCCAAGTACACAATGATGACTCATCCAGGAGGTCATAAAAGAACCCAGAACAACATCTAAAGTACTGCAGGCCTCACTTGCCTCAGTTAAGGTCAGTGTTCATGACTCAACAATAAGAAAGAGACTGGGCAAAAATGGCATCCATGGGAGATTTC
The DNA here is from genome assembly GCF_905171775.1 of Rana temporaria. NCBI lineage: Eukaryota > Metazoa > Chordata > Amphibia > Anura > Ranidae > Rana > Rana temporaria. The sequence continues at coordinate 461,654,785 of NC_053491.1, read as the reverse complement.
TAAGGCCAAAGCTATTGCTGACCAAAAAGAACACAAAGGCTCATCTCACATTTTCCAAAAAAACATCTTGATTATCCCCAAGACTTTTGAACAAATATTCTGTGGACCGATGAGTCAAGAATTTTACTTTTTGAAAGGTGTGCGTCCCTGTATTTGAGGGGGCAAACTCCCATCATTTGAGGGGGCAAACTTGATGGGCACGATTGATGTTTTTTTTATCAGTTTGTTTGCGCCCCCCAAAAAAAATTTTGAGCACCAGCCACCACTGGTTCAAATACAATATCCAGTCTGCATGGAAAGTGATTTGAGAAGGATAGAGTTCTGCAGTCTGGGAAGGAGAAGGAGCCTGGGAGTCATCTTGGAGAACAGGAGTCGATAAGACCTGAAAGAGTTGCATTGAAAGATTTCATGTGTGTTCTGAATTACTCTTCTGTCTACACAGTCCCCAGAGGACAGCGCAGCGGACAGTGTGCATGCAACGCCAACTTGTTGTATCAGACCAAGGCATATGATTTCCAATATTGGTGAGAACCTTCCATGGGTGTGGCAAAGCCTTAAAGGGGTTGTAAACCCTCATGTTTTTTCACCTTAATGCATCCTATGCATTAAGGTAAGCCGAGAGAGCTGCGAGAGCCGCAGTGGGACCCCAGAACAGGAGGATCGGGGGCACCTTGTGCAAAATGAACTGCACAGTGGAGGTAAGTATAACATGTTTGTTATTTTTTTTAAAAACTGAACCTTTACAACCACTTTAAGGGTTGTAAACACGGGCCAAATATCAGGCGGTATCAGCCAGTTCAATAGAAACCGTCCAACATTCAGTCCGTGAGTATGGCAGCTGGTTTGACAGAAGCCAGCAGAACATCGGCATGATTAAAAGAGGCCTGCTGATCGGCATTTGATCAGTGATCAGAGCGCTGACTGGTGTGGTCTGGCGGTGGGGGGGGGGGGGGTCAGAACACAATAGCTCAGTGGGGAGATTGCTAAACTAACATTGGATTGTTACTACAGGATCTCTTCCCGATCTCTTCCGTTTTTTTCCTTCAGTACACTGGGTTGAACGGAAAAAAAAATATGCCCTGTAGACATGAGCGGAATTCCCGTAGGAAAAATGTTGGATTTTTTTTCTGACGGAACTCTGCTCAAGCTTGGCTTGCATACACACGGTCACACAAAAGTTCTCTGAACTTTCAAGCATTAAGAACGCTGTGACGTACAACACTACAACAAAGCGAGAAAAAGAAGTTCAATGCTTTCGAGCACGTGTCCAATTGTTTCCGGGCATGCATGTTTTTTTGCACATCAGAAAAGCATACAGACGATCGGATTTCCCAATAGGAATTTCTTCCGTTGGGAAAATTGAGAACCTGCTCTCAATCTTTTGCTGGCGGGAATTCTGTCAGAAAAAGTAAAATGTATCATACACACGGTCGGAATTCCCGACCAAAAGCTCCCATCTGATTTTTTTTCTGTCGGGAATTCCTTTAGGGCTTTAGTGAGTACTAGGCTTTACCCAAATATCTCCCCTGGGATTCTGGCACTGTGTTTACTTTACAGCAGCCAGGAATTCAGAAGGACGAATGGACGCATTTGTTTAGCAGGGCTATGAACTGCAAATAGGCTGGGTTCACATTGAACCCACTTCCCAACTACCGTATTTATCTTCATATAGCGCGCCCCGGCGTATAGCGCGCACCCCCAACCTGTAAGGGAAATTTCAGGAAAAAAAGAAAATACTTACAGTTTGAATGCCCCTCGTCGGTGTCTTGCCCGGCGTCCATCGGCGGCCTTGTCCGGCGTCCGTCTGCGGCCCTGGTGGTGTCCTCCCCGCTTCTCCCGCACTGTTTCTGAGTCGATCCCCCACTTCCCGCGCTGTGTTTGAACGCCGCCGCCGACATATACCAAGCGCAGTACACTCGGGCACGCTGGGCTCCTCTCGCATAAAAGCTAGGAGGCGGCACAGGGTGTGACCGCGAGGGGAGCTGAGCCTGGCCGAGTGTACCCGAGTGTACTGCGCACAGTATATGACGGCGGCGGCGTTCAAACACAGTGCGGGAAGCGGGGATCGGCGTAAATATCGCGCACCCACGATTTCCCCTGATTTTAAGGGGAAAAAAGTGCGCGGTATACGCCAATAAATACGGTAAATCCAAATCTCACCCCTGGTGGGGACCATGGGCTCAGCCTGCACAGTGGTCCGCCAGAAGAGCATGTGACAGGGTGACAACGCAGGCAAGTAATTTGGAGACAGCTGTCCTACCATAGCTTAAAGTGCCCCAAACAAGATCACAATGGTTTAATTTATTGATAGCTACTTTAGTAAATACATTGATCTGTTAAAGATTGTACAAGATTTTAGTGGTTGGGTTTAGATCTACTTTCTGCAGCATTCTGTAGAAGCAAGTCTGTTCAACCATTATGTAAAATGGTAAAAATACAAAAACTCAGCAAGCGGAATATGTGTATCCAGTAGTATATGAGGCTTTAGAAGGGTTGCAGCGTGATAATGTTATTTCATGACACATCAACACGTGTTGGGTAGGTGTGGAAGCCTGTTCTCCTCCTCCAGTTATCACCTCTCCATATCCTGATAAGTGTGTCACAGTGTCATTCTTCACACCTCTGTCTTTACCAGGCTGTATCTATTATCTCCCTCTAATGCCATACAAAGCCATCCAGAGTCTACAATACACAATCGCATAGCTCCTAACTGACCCTGATTTCTAGGGACTGTCCCTGAATTGGAGCAATGTCCCTCTGCCCCTCATTCTTCATCATTTGTCCCTCATCTTGGTCTGATCTATATAGATGTATATAAAATGCACTTTTTATCTATCAAATGTGTTTTCCAGCACAAAACCATTCCAAAAGCCAATATAAAGGAATAGTAGTGGTAAAAAGGCACTTTTGGGTTTAACCAGTGTTGTTTTTTGTACAATTCTCCTTTAAGGGGTGTGGTAAGGGGTGTGTCCTATGCCTGCATACTTTTGCTGATAGGTGTCCCTCATTCCCATCTCAAAAAGTTGGGAGGTATGACAATCGCAATCCAACAAAACAGTGCAAACAGCGTGGCTATGCAGTGTGGAAAAGATAATAGAAATCTGGGGTGCATACCTAGAGTGATCCCCAGTAAGAGGATAGAGGTCCTGATTCTCCTAAATAAAAATGTATTTATCACTAGAGGGGTCACCAGCAAGAGGAGGGTGGCTCTGATTCCCCTGCATAAATCTTGAGTTATTACTCGAGGGATCACCATCAGGAACAAGAAGGTCCTGATTCCTCTATATAGATCTTTATCACTAGAGGAGTCACCATCAGGAGGAAGGAGGTCCTGATTCTTCTATATAGATATTTAGTTGTCACTAGAGTAAGGTGACCACTGACCAGATATTTAAAATGAAATCCGGGACATATATTTTTTTTTTACTAGTAATGGCGGCAATTGGTGACTCTCTGCCAGTCGCCGACGCCGCCCACCTCACAGCCTGTCAAGTCTTACTCTCCGGTCCCCGGCTACTACTGGGTGGGGAGCAGGAGAAGGTCACTCCTCCAGGGAAGGCAAGGAGATAGGCAGGCAGGCGGCTGGCTGGGACTTGAGCCAAAGCAGAAGAACATGCGAGCGGAGGTGAATGGGCATGCACCCGAAACTTAAGAAATATTCCCTCTGCTCCGACCAGGTCATGATCAACAGAAAGGGGCACAGATAATGGGAAAAAAAATGAACCCCCTAAGCGGCTGAGTGGGGGTGTGTAATTCAGATTTTTTATTTTTAATTCTGCACTAACTGTCTTTGAAATTGCCCCAGCCCCTGTTCAGATCCAATCTGGGGACAAAACTGGGGACAGACTTGGTCCGGGGACAGTGTCCTCAATCCGGGGACTGTCTCCAGAAACCAGGGATGTCATCCCTGGTCACCCTACACTAGAGGGATCTCCAGCATGAGAAAGGTGGTCCTGATTCCTATATATATATATATATATATATATACAGTAGATCTTAGTTATCACCAGAGGGATCAGCAGCAGGAAGAAAGTCCTGATTCCTATATGTAGATATTTAGTTATTGCTAGAGAAATTACCAGCAAGGAAGGAGTCCTAATTCTTCTGCATAAATCTTTAGTTATCACTAGAGAAGTCACCATCAGGAGGAAGGAGGTCCTGATTCCTCTATATAGATCTTTATATCACTAGTAGGGATGAGCCGAACACCCCCCTGTTCGGTTCGCACCAGAACTTGCGAACACACCAAATGTTCGTGTGAACTTTAGAACCCCGTTAAAGTCTATGGGACTCGAACATTTGAAATCTAAAGTGCTAATTTTAAAGGCTAATATGCAAGTTATTGTCCTAAAAAGTATTTGGGGACCTGGGTCCTGTCCCAGGGGACATGTATCAATGCAAAAAAAAGTTTTAAAAACAGACGTTTTTTCGGGAGCGGTGAATTTAATAATGCTAAAAGTGAAACAATAAAAGTGAAATATTCCTTTAAATTTCGTACCTGGGGGGGTGTAAAGTCAGCATGTGAAATAGCGCATGTTTCCAGTACATAGAACTGTCCCTGCACAAAGTGTCATTTCTGAAAGGAAAAAAAGTCTTTTAAAACCGGACTTGCGGCTATAATGAATTGTCGGCTCTGGCAATTCAGAGAGAATTCATTCATAAAAAAAAAATAGCGTGGGGGTCCCCCCAAATTCCATTACCAGGCCCTTCAGGTCTGAAATGGATATTAAGGGGAACCCCGCCGTCAATAAAAAAAAATGACGTGGGGTTCCCCCCAAATATCCATTCCAGACCTTTCAGGTCTGGTGTGGATTTTAAGGGGAACTCCACCCCAAATAAAAAAAAAAAATGGCGTGGAGTTCCCCCAAAAATTCACACCAGACCCCTTATCCGAGCACGTTAACCTGGCCGGCCGCAGAAAAGAGGGGGGGACAGAGTGCGCCCCCCCCTCTCCTGAACCATACCAGGCCACATGCCCTCAACATGGGAAAGACGTCCCCATGTTGATGGGGAAAAGGGCCTCATCCCCACAACCCTTGCCCGGTGGTTGTGGGGGTCTGCGGGCGGGGGGCTTATCAGAATCTGGAAGACCCCTTTAACAAAGGGAACCCCCAGATCCTGCAGAGTCGATGGGGCTAAAAAATTATATCTCAATCATTGCTGTAGTGATGACCGAGATATCAACCTTCAAAATCAGTGGTGATGGGAAGCAGTTAAAGCCCTGGTTCACATTGATGCTACTTTGAAATCGTGCTACTTCACTTGAAGTAGCGCAATTTCAAAATAACAAGGTCAGCGCAATTTCAGCTGCTACTTGATAGACATCTGTGTGGCTTCATACACAGATGTCTATTGAAATCGCAAAAGTAGTGCAGGAACTACTTTTGCAAATCGGTGCAGGACCACAAAATCGGTGTTGCACCAATTGGAACAGTGCCATTGCCTCTAATAGGCTGCGACTTATCATGCAATTTGATCTCTCAAATCGCATTGACAAATCGCTCCAATGTGAACCTAGACAAAGTGGATTGGTTTGGATTGCTCCCCCAAGTGACGTTTAAAGTAGCATGTTTCTTATCATCAGGTTACAATTATCACGCAGGCAGCACAGTAAGCAGGGGCTCTATCATTGCTTTATCATGGCTCTGTCATGGCTCTATGTCACATGGCTGTTGAGTGCTGGCTTAGTTAACTTATGGCTGTATTGTATATAACAGACTGTAACAGTACAACCATAACAAAGTCAGCACCCAAAAGCAATGTGACACAGAGCCATGACAGAGACCCTGCTGTGCTGCCTCCCTGATGATTGTAACCTAACCTGCTGTGCGATAAATAATAGGACACAGTGAGTATTCTTTCATCTATTCCCCACTCACTGGGCCAGATTCACATAGGTCCGCGTAACCTATGCGATTTAAGATGCGCCGCCGCAAGTTTTTGAGGCAAGTGGGTAATTCACAAAACACTTACCTCAAAACTTGCGGCAGCGTTTTGTAAATCCCCCAGCGGAATTCAAATTCTGCGGCTAGGGGGAGTGTACTATTCAAATCAGGCGTGTTCCCGCGCCGATCGAATAGCGCATGCGCCGTCCGGAAATTTTCCCAGCGTGCATTGCTCCAAATGACGTCGCAAGGATGTCATTGGTTTCGACGTTTACGTAAATTACGTCCATCCGTATGCGCGAACGACTTACGCAAACGACGTAAAAAATTCAAATATTGTCGCGGGAACGACGGCCATACTTAACATTGGCTGCGCCTCATAGAAGCAGGGGTAACTATACGCCGGGAAAACCCTTACGTAAACGGCATTAAGTGACTGCGTCGGGCCCGCGTACGTTCGTGAATTGGCGTATCTCGCTGATTTACATATTCTCGGCGTAAATCAGCGAGAACGCCCCCAGCGGCCATTTTAAAATTGCAGTTAAGATCCGACGGTGTAACACAGTTACACCTGTCGGATCTTAGGCATATCTATGCGTAACTGATGAATCAGTCGCATAGATACGACCGACGCAACTCTGAGATACGACGGTGTATCAGGAGATACACCGTCGTATCTCTATGTGAATCTGGCCCACTGTGTCCAAGTGCAGTCACGATCTCCTCCTGCTCTGCTCAGCTGCTCAACTTCTTCACATCTCTCGAGATATGCAGCCGGGAGCCGAACAGAGAATCACAGTATTACTCCGCCAGCTGGGACTCATAGAATAGTGGGGCGGCATTATGTACATGTGCCCAAAAATAAAGAAATAGTCCCTCGGCTTTGCTCCTCTCCTGGGCCCCTGTGTTGAATAGATAAGGCCCAGGAAAACAATATACCCACTCTGTAAGCAAGTGGAAGTGGGGAAAAGTGTAGAAAACATTTTTTTTTAAATGCAGCAACGAATTGTCATGATGCCCGGGCCCCACTGTGTAGCTGATCTGGGCAGGCCCAGTACAACAGGGCTGGTTGTACTGCCCTATCAGCGGCCCTGACTAGATGGGTCACCAGCAGGTGAATGGAGGTCTAGATTCCTCTAAATAGATAATTAGTTATCAATAGACTGATCACCAGCAGGAAAAAAGAGGGCTGGATTCCTCTAAATAGATCATTAGGTATCATTAGAGGGATCCCCATCAGGAGGTAGGAGGCCCTGATTCCACTATACAGTATCTCACAAAAGTGAGTACACCCCTCACATTTTTGTGAATATTTTATTCTATCTTTTCATGTGACAACACTAAAAAAAATTACACTTTGCTACAATGTAAAGAAGTGAGTGTACAGCTTGTATAACAGTGTAAATTTGCTGTCCCCTCAAAATAATTCAACACACAGCCATTAATGTCTAAAACGCTTGCAACAAAAGTGAGTACACCCCTAAGTGAAAATGTCCAAATTGGGCCCAAAGGGCCAGATCCTCAAAAGGGATAAGCCGGCGTATCTACTGATACGCCGTCGTATCCCTGTTTCTATCTTTGGAACTGATCCACAGAATCAGTTTCCAAAAGATAGGCAGAAGATCCGACATGTGTAAGGGACTTACACTGCCGGATCTTAGGATGCAGTACCGCATCCGCCGCTGGGGGCATTTCGAGTCGAAATGCCGCTTCGGGTATGCAAATTAGCACTTACGGAGATCCACGAAGCTTTTACTCCGTAAGTATTAAGTTGCATGTGTAAAATTAGGGCTGCTTTTACAAAGTGTAAACTGTTTACACCTTGTAAAAGTATACCCTTCTTACCCGCGACGCTGTTATTTATTTTTTTTACATTTTTTTTTTTCCCGCCGTATCTTTTTTTTTTCCCGACGCAACTTTTTTTACCCGGCGCGATTCACAAAACTCGGCGTAACGTAAAACCGTGCTATGCACGTCGGGAAAATGACGTTGTGAGCATGCGCAGTACGTCCAGCGCGGGAGCGCGCCTAATTTAAATGGGACTCGCCCCATGAAAATAGGAACGCCTTGTGCCGGACGGATTTAAGTAAGTTACACAGCCGAAAATTTCTAGGTAAGTGCTTTGTGGATCGGGCACTTAGGTAGAAATTTTGCGGCAGTGTAACTTAAATCAGAATATTTAAGTTACGGCGGCTCTTTGTGGATCTGGCCCAAAGTGTCCATCTTTTGTGTGACCACCATTATTTTCCAGCACTGCCTTAACCCTCTTGGGCATGGAGTTCACCAGAGCTTCACAGGCTGCCACTGAAGTCCTCTACCCCTCCTCCATGACAACATCACAAAGCTGGTGGATGTTTGAGACCTTGCGCTCCTCCACCCTGCATTTCAGGATGCCCCACAGATGCTCAATAGGGTTTAGGTCTGGAGACATGCTTGGCCAGTCCATCATCTTTACCCTCATCTTGGTCATCTTGGAGGTGTGTTTGGGGTCGTTATCATGTTGGAATACTGCCCTGTGGCTCAGTCTCCAAAGGGAGGGGATCATGCTCGGCTTCAGTATGTCTCAGTACATGTTGGCATTCATGGTTCCCTCAATGAACTGTAGCTCCCCAGTGCCGGAAGCACTCATAAAGCCCCAGACCATGACACTCCCACCACCATGCCTGACTGTAGGCAAGACACACTTGTCTTTGTACTCCTCACCTGGTTGCCGCCACACATGCTTGACACCATCTGAACCAAATAAGTTTATCTTGGTCTCATCAGACCACAGGACATGGTTCCAGTAATCCATGTCTTTAGTCTGCTTGTCTTCAGCAAACTATTTGCTGGCTTTCTTGTGCATCATCTTTAGAAGAGGCTCCCCTCTGGGACAGCAGACCAATTTGATGCAGCGTGCAGCATATGGTCTGAGCACTGACAGGCTGACCCTCCACCCCTTTAACTTCTGCAGCAAAACTGGCAGCACTCATACGTCTACTTTCCAAAAACAACCTCTGGATATGACTCTCAACATCTTTGGTCGACCATGGCGAGGCCTGTTCTGAGTGGAACCTGTCCTGTTAAACTGCTGTATGGTCTTGGCCACCGTGGTGCAGCTCAGTTTCAGGTTCTTGGCAATCTTCTTATAGCCTAGGCCATTTTTATGTAGAGCAACAATTCTTTTTTCCAGATCCTCAGAAAGTTCTTTGCCATGAGGTGCCATGTTGAACTTCCAGTGACCAGTATAAAAGAGTGAGAGCAATAACACCAACATTTAACACATGGAGGTTTGGATTCCTCTATATAGATCTTTAGCTATCACTAGAGGGATCAGCAGCAGGAGGAGGAAAGTGCTGATTCTCCATATAAAAAAGTAATTGCCCCACACCCCTTGCTAAATCATGAATGAACTGTAATTAAATTCATTTCTGGAAAGCTGAAATTTCACATGCAGGAGGAAGGACGTCCTGATTCTCTATATACAGTGCCTTGCAAAAGTATTCACCCCCCATTGGCTTTTTACTTCTTTTGTTACATTACAGCCTTTAGTTCAATGTTTTTTTTAATCTGAATTACATGTGATGGATCAGAACACAATAGTCTAAGTTGGTGAAGTAAAATTAGAAAAATATATACATAAAACAATTTTTCAGATTTTTTTTTATAATTGTCATGTGGGTGTGTATTTACCCCCTTTGTTATGAAGCCCATAAAAAGCTCTGGTGCAACCAATTACCTTCAGAAGTCACAAAATTAGTGAAATGATGTCCATCTGTGTACTGTCTAAGTGTCACATGATCTGTCATTACATATACGCACCTTTTTGAAAGACTCCAGATGCTGCAACACCTAAGCAAGAGGCACCACTTATCAAACACTGCCATGAAGACCAAGGAACTCTCCAAACAAGTAAGGGACAATGTTGTTGAGAAGTACAAGTCAGGGTTAGGTTATAAAAAAACATCCAAATCTTTGATGATCCCTAGGAGCCCCATCAAATCTATCATAACCAAATAGAAAAAACATGTCACAGCAGCAAACCTGCCAAGAGACGGCCGTACGCTCCATAGAGTTGGGCTTTATGGCAAAGTGGCCAGAAGAAACCCATTACTTTCAGCAAATTGCAAAATGTCAAGTTTTGAGTTTGCAAAAAGGCATGTGGGAGACTCCAAAAATGTATGGAGGAAGGTGTTCTGGTCTGATGAGACTAAAATGTTACTTTTTTTGCCATCAAAGAAAACGCTATGTCTGGCGCAAACCCAACACATCACATCTCCCAAGGAACACCATCCCCACAGTGAAACATGGTGGTGGCATCATCATGCTGTGGGGATGTTTATCAGCAGTCGGGACTGGAAAACTGGTCAGAGTTGAGGGAAAGATGGATGGTGTTAAAAACAGGGATATTCTTGAGCAAAACCTCTGTGTGTGATTTGAGGCTAGGACGGAGGTTCACCTTCCAGCAGGACAATGACCCCAAACACACTGCTAAAGCAACACTTGAGTGGTTTAAGGGGAAACATGTAAATGTGTTGGAATGGCCTAGTCAAAGCCCAGACCTCAATCCAATAGAAAATCTGTGGTCAGACTTAAAGATTGCTGTTCACAAGCGCAAACTATCCAACTTGAAGGAGCTGGAGCAGTTTTCCTCCATTAATTTTGTGTTTACAATTGTTATTAGCTGTGATTGGCCACAGCTAATCACATGGTATAGAAGGGCTGTTTTTAGCCCTGTCTGTACCATCTGATCACTGTGACCAAATACAGAGATCATCACATTAGTATACAATGAATGGAAACCATCCATTGTGTACATTGTGTAAAATTGTCATGTTATCTGCTGTGATTGGTCATAGGGATCACATGGTACTGACAGCCACCCGGTACATTGATCTGTCATCTGCTTTGTGGATACTAAGGGTGACAGATTGCACTGCAGTGCATCCTGCAGGGCGTGTATAAGGCACGATTCTGGAAGGACATGATATGACCTCCACCCAGAATGGCAAAGTTCCTATGGGGGTGGGAAAGAGATTAATATAGGGTATTACTTACCTTACTCCATTGTCTTATGGAAGCCAGTGGTGGGCACTGGTTCTTCATTGTACATGATGTTGTTGGGGAGAGACGATGACAAAATTTGTTAGAAGAAAAGTAGCTTTGGAGGGCTAGTCTTCAAAATCAGAACTAGATTAAAGCTGGTCATACAAGTAAAATACTTGACCAATGTAGTAAAGATATCCCCCATTTTACCCATACCACCTTAATTTACCCACAATACTCCCCCAAATGCCGTTTTTCTTATGAAAAAGACCACACAAGAGTTTGGAGTTATAAATGGCCATAGCAGCCTTTTTATTAACCAATTAATTAAATAATTAATTAATTTCCAAATAACTTTTGTAATGACAACTGTTTTAAACACACACACACAGCCTGTTGGTCTTTGACGGCACCCCAAACTTAACCTTTTCCACCACTACGCTGTGGGACAACCTTTTTACCATACCAGACCTCCAGCCGTATCACCAGCTCGGAGACAACCCCCTTTTCCCGCAGTACAACCATAACCGTATTCCAGCAGACACCGTTCCACTGGAATACCCCAGAGGGGCCCATACCACAGATGAGCCCCCCACCACTTCCATCACATATGCCATCTGCCACCATCAAAGACCAAGGACACCGCTGTTACACCGCTGCTATGATGACCCAAATCCACGAACCTGAAAGAGAAGAAAACAAACAAACAACACGACATATGCAAAACACAGGGAGGGTGGGTGGGAAAAACTACCTCCTTCTGTCTCACTCCACATGAACTGTTCACTGCAGTCCCCTCCTCCTCCTTATATATCGCTCCTCCCTTTTCACCAACTTTCTCATCCTGTTACCTCCCCTTCACATCTCCTCTATCTTAACCCTTTAATGGCTCTCTTTACACTTAGTCATGCCCGGCCTTCCGTTATCTTTCTCTTTGTTTTTCTCCACTCCGGGCCCCCCTACAGATTCCTCTCATTCAAACTAAACAACGTGAATAGACAAATCTTCCACTGCTGGCTATTTTATTCTGTATTGTTAAGCCAATTGTTTTTCTTACGGGTTCTTTGTTTTTTTTCATTCAAATTTGTTGAGCGTGAATCAGATGGAATTCGAGCCATGTATGGCCAGCCTAAGGTAAGCATTATTCTGTGTTACATTCTGTGTTACATCATCCCCTAGAACAGTGGTTCTCAACCTGGGGGTCGGGACCCCCTTGGGGGCCGAATGACAATTTGCCAGGGGTCACCAAATCCTGGGCTGCTCCTAAAGCCCGCGCTGCTCTCCAAGCCTTTTCGCATTGGAGCTCGCGGCTATCCACTCAGCCTCTTTGCAGCCGCCCATTCAGTTCATGGCATGGCTGGGGGGCAGAGACTAGAGGTCAGCTGACTGATGAGGAATGTGAAGTGGGAGGGGATAGAGGAGACCCTATCTCCTGATTTTAGCATACGTGTCACTGCTATGAGACACAGTGAGTAACTCTACCTGTGATTATAGTTGCCATTAAAAGTCCCCACTACAGTTCTCAGATCAGGAGATGACCTTGATCAAGAGCACCTAAGTTGGCTGATCATCAGAATTCCCCCCACCAAGGAGTAAGAGAAGGAATAGAATACAAATACAGAATACATGGAAGGGAGAGGGAAAAAAGGGAGAGAATAAATAAAAGAGAGAACAAGAAAGACGGCTAGAGACCGGGATGGGGTAAAAAAACAAGACATGAGCATAGAGTGAGATAAAAGGAAAAGAAACGAGAAGAGAGAGTGGTACATCCTAAAATGTACCATAAGGGGTTTTAATACTGTACGAGTGGAAGGGGCTCAGGGAGCGCTAAATGTCTGTGGGTTAGGGGCGAAAATTACTTGTCTTAACTTGGGTGCTGACAACCCACGCTATGAAAATTATTTTACTGTTGGGGGTCCCTACAACTTGGGAAATTTTTATCAAGGGGTCACAGCACTGGACAGGTTGAGAACCACTGCCCTAGAGGAATGACAGATACAGTCTTCATCAGCTTTAGGGGAACAAATAAAACATTTTTGTGAAATTTTTGCCCATTCTTTATTGCAAAATAGCTCAAGCTAATTCAGATTGGATGGAGAGCATCTGTGAACAGTAATTTTCAAGTCTTACCACAGCTTCTCAATTGGATTTAGATCTGGACTTTGACTGAGCCATTCTAACACATGAATATGCTTTGATCTAAACCATTCCATTGTAGCTCTGGCTGTATGTTTAGGGTCGTTGTCCTGATGGAAGGTGAACCTCTGCCCCAGTCTCAAGTCTTTTGCAGAGGCTAGCAGAATTTCTTCTAAGATTGCCCTGTATTTGGCTCCATCTATCTTCCCATCAACTCTGACCAGCTTCCATGTCCCTCCTGAAGAAAAGTATCCCCACAACATGCCACCACCATGTTTCACAGTGGAGATGGTGTGTTCAGGGTCATGTGAACTGTTAGTTTTCCACCACACAATGGGCCAGTTTCAGATACATTGGCGTATCTTTGAGCGGGTGTAGCGCATCTCATATGGGCTACGCCGACGTAACATAGAGAGGCAAGTACTGTATTCACAAAGCACTTGCTCCCATATGTACGCCTGCGTAACGTAAATGGGCCGGCGTAAGCCTTCGTAATTCAAAGTAGCAAGGCAGTGGGCGTGTTGTATTATAATGAAGCGTGACCCCATGTAAATGCATGGCCGATCGAACGGCGCATGCTCAGAATCACGTCGCAAATACTCCCTAAGATACGTCGGCTCAATGCTTTTTCGACGTGAACGTAACCTATGCCCAGCCCCATTCACGTACGACTTACGCAAACGACGTAAAATACGACGTGTTTCCGACGTCCATACCTTAACATGACTTACCCCTGTTTTATGAGGGGTAAACTTACGCCGGACGTACGCATTACGTAAACGGCGTAGCTTAATGCGACGGGCGCAAGTATGTTCGTGAATCGGCGTATCTAGGTCATTTGCATATTCGACGCGTAAATCTACGGAAGCGCCCCTTGCGGCCAACGTAAATATGCACCCAAGATACAACGGCGTAGGAGACTTATGTCGGTCGTATCTTCGCAAATTTCAGGCGTATCTAGTTTCAAGAATACGCGTATAGATACGACGGCGCACATTTGGACTTACGACAGCGTATCTGGAGACACGTCGTCGTAAGTCCTTTCTGAATCTGGCCCATAGCGTTTTTCTTTTAGGTCAAAAAGTTCAATTTTGGTCTCATTTGACCAGAGCACCTTCTTCCACATGTTTGCTGTTTCCCCCACATGGCTTCTTGCAAATTGCAAACAGGACTTCTTATGGCTTTCTTTCAACAATGGCTTTCTTCTTGCCACTCTTCCATAAAGAGCAGATTTGTGGAGAGCACGACTAATAGTTGTCCTGTGGACAGATTCTCCCACCTGAGCTGTGGATCTCTGCAGCTCCTCCGTTGCTGCCTCTCTGATTAATGCTCTCCTTGCCCAGCCTGTGAGGTGGACGGCCATGTCTTGGTAGGTTTGCAGTTGTGCCATACTCTTTCCATTGTCGGATGATGGATTGAACAGAACTCTGTGAGATGTTCAAAGCTTGGGATATTTTTTTATAACCTAACCCTGCTTTAAACTTCTCCACAACTTTATCCCTTAACCTGTCTGCTGTGTTCCTTGGCCTTCATGATGCTGTTGGTTCACTCAGGTTCTCTAACAAACCTGTGTCCACACAGGTGGGCTCTATTTACTAATTAGATGACTTCTGAAGACAATTGGTTCCACTAGATTTTAGTTAGGGCTAAACCCTATTTTTCCATCCGTCTGCGGATTGGATGAACACGGACAGGCGGTCCGTGTTCATCCGATCCCCCCATAGGGGAGAGTGGAGATCTGACAGGGCGGTCCCTGCACAGTGTGCGGGGACCGCCCTGTCATCTGCCGGCACAGCGGGGATCAACGGAGCAATCCCCGCTGAGCAAGCGGAGGTTCACATCATGGATCCATCCCGTGTGAAAGAGGCTTAAGGGGCTCAGAGTAAAGGGGCTGAATACATATGTGTGCCACACTTTTCAGATATTTATTTGTAAAAAATGTTGAAAACCATTTATCATTTTCTTTCCACTTCACAATTATGTGCCACTTTGTTTTGGTCAATAACATAAAATCTCAATAAAATACATTTATGTTTTTGGTTGTAACATGACAAAATGTGGAAAATTTCAAGGAGTATGAATACTTTTTCAAGGCACTGTATTTGAGCAAAAAATTATTTTTTAAGAAAAAAATTATGGTTTGTCTGGGTATTAAAGATAAAATCAACGTAATTCTGTGTATGCCATACCTGACGCCTCTGGAAGCTGGAGATCACTAAATTAGACAACGCTACTCCAGTGTTATCCCCTAGCTTCCAGGTCTTGTGCTGAGAGACTGGATTCAAGCATTCGGCACACAGGAGGTTAGTTGTTTGGCATGGGCACCACTCAGGCCCCGTACACACGACCAGTTTCCTCGGCAGAATTCAGCTTCCGACCGAGTTTCTGGCTGAATTCTGCCGAGGAAACTGGCCGTGTGTACACTTTCGGCCGAGGAAGCCGACGAGGAGCTCGGCGAGGAAATAGAGAACGTGTTCTCTATTTCCTCGTTGTTCTATGGGAGCTCTCGTCCCGCCGAGCTCCTCGGCGGCTTCAGTGCTGAACTGGCCGAGGAACTCGATGTGTTTGGCACGTCGAGTTCCTCGGCCGTGTGTACGAGGCTTCAGAGAATGCTTTGCAGGCCAGCTGCTCTTTACAGGACCTGAAAGTAAGTGGAGACTAGAGAAGCAGTGTCTACTTCAGTGATGTCCAGCTTCCAGGGGCATCAGCCAGGTATGGTATATACACAGTTACATTGCTCCAAGATGGACCAATGTAAGTATGCATAACATATCCACACCTGGAATTCTTCTTTAGTTGTTAACCACTTCAATACCAGGCACTTACACCCCCTAAGGCACAGGTGTCAAACACAAGGCCCGCGGGTCGAATCCGGCTCTCCAGGCCATTTCATGTAGCCCTTGCACCTTCTCCTCCAGACCCTTACTTTCTACTCTCAAGCAATGCATTCAGCTTCTTCCCAGCAGCAGAATAAGGAAAGAAGTGCACTGATGTAAGGGAGAGTGGGGGGCTCAACTTCTGATGGTGGGGTGGCTCTTGACATCTAATGTAAGGGGAGAGGATGCACTGGACATCTAATCTTACAAATACAACTGGCCTTTTTGAGGGAAATCATTATGCTGATGCAGCCCACAATGAAATTTAATTTGACACTCCTGCCCTAAGGGGTGCCCAAGCTTCCCAAGCCAATTTTCAGCTTTCAGCACTGTTGCTGTTTAAATGACAATTGAGTTTTGTTCCCACAAATAGAGCTTTCTTTTGGTGGTATTTGATCACCTCTGCGGTTTTAATTTTTTGTTAAACAAATAAAAAAAACGTTTTTTTTTAAATTCTTCTTAGGTTTCTGTTATAAAATGTTGTAAATAAGTACGTTTTCTCCTTCACTGATGGGCACTGATAAGGTGGCACTGACGGGCACTGATAAGGCGGCACCGATGAGGTGGCACCAATGAGGTGGCACTGACGATGGGCACTGATAGGCAGCACTGATGGGCACTGGTAGGCTGCACTGATGGGTGGCACTTATATGCAGAACTGATGGGCATTGATAGGCGGCATTGATGAGCACTCATGGGTGGCACTGATGGGCACTGATAGGCGACACTGATGGGCACGGAAAGGCTGCACTGATGGGTACTTATGGGTGGCACTGATAGGCCGCACTGGTGGGCAATGATAGGCGGCACTGATGGGCACTAATACGTGGCACTAATAGGCATCCCTGGTGGCACTTGTAGGCATTGTGGATGGGCACTGATTGGTAGCTGCCTTGGCATTGATTGGCAGCTGCCTGGGCACTGATTGGCATATCCCTGGTGGTCCAGTGTGAGTGGCCATCCCTGGTGGTCCTGGCGGCATCCTGGTGGTCCTGGGCGGACATCTGAGGGAGCTGCGCTGATAAACAATCAGCACAGACCCCCTGTGAGGAGAGTAGCCGATCGGTTCTCCTCTACTCGCGTCTGTCAGATGCGAGTGAGAAAAAGCTGATTAACGTCAAACTGACACACACTAATCGCCGCGATGCGCACCCCCACGGACACGCAGTTGCTGTTAAGAGATTAAGGGACAGGTTTAAGCCCCGTAAACATGGACCAAATGCCGGGCGATATTTTTTGAACCAGCCGACATTTGGCCCATGTGTATGTCAAGCAGTCTGACAGAAGCCGGCTTCTTTCAAACGAGCATGCTGACTGGCTCCCGATTAGCTTTTTGGGGGGGTAGGTTAAAATAACTATTTTTAATATTAGGTCTTGGCAGGCAATGGATAAGTATTAGGCCTCGTACACACGACCGAGGAACTCGTCATAAATGAAACATCGTTTTTCTCAACGAGTTCCTTGTTAGGCTTGTCAAGAATCTTGTCAAGCTTTCTTTGCGTACACACTGTCAAGACAAAATCTCGTCATTCTCAAACGCGATGACGTACAACATGTACGACGGCACTATAAAGGGGAAGTTTGATTCCACTGGCGCCACCCTTGGAGCTGCTTTTGCTAATCTCATGTTATGTTACTGCGTGTTAGTAAAAGTTTGGTAAAAGACGATTCGCGCTTTTCAGTCTGTTACAGCGTGACGAACGTGCTATCTCCATTACAAACCATACTTTTACCGAAGGCACACTCCCATCTCATACTTTATTCTGAGCATGCGCGGGTTTCCAAGCATACACACGAACCCGTTTCTCGTCGTAAACCAGCCCGACGAGAAACACGACGAAGAAATTGAGACTCCCGACGGGGAAAAAGAGAACGTGTTCTTTTTTTCTCGTCGAGTTCCACGACAGTTTTCTCAATGAAATACATACACACAACCGTTTTCCTCGGCAAAAAAGCTCTGCCACCAAGTTTCTTGATGGATTCTTTCGAGGAAAACGGTTGTGTGTACGAGGCCTTATGCCGCGTACACACGGTCGTTTTTTGTTATGAAATAAAACAACGTTTTTTATCATGAAACAAAACGACGTTTTTCAAACTTCATTTTAAAAAACGACGTTGCCTACACACTATCGTTTTTTCAAAATGCTCTAGCAAAGCGCGGTTATGTTCAGCACGTACGACGGCACTCCATTCAAGCTCGCGTCATAACTTGCTTCTGAACATGCGCGGGTTTAAAAACGTTGTTTTAAACGTCGTTTTACCCACACACTATCATTTTAAATGACACAAAAAACGACGTTTTGAAAAACAACATAAAAAATTATAAAATGTTCGATTTTTTTTTTTGTCGTTTTTCAGAAGACATAAAACAAAGTTTTCCCCACACACGGTAATTTTAAATGACGTTTTTAAAAATTTCGTTTTTTTTCATCACAAAAAACGACCATGTGTATACACATTATTAGAGTATACACATTATTAATGAGATTTAAGGAAATTTTCATCCAGAGTGCACAAAAACTACCAGCAACGATGTTAAAGCGGGGGTTCTCCCTAAAACATTTTTTTTTTTCTAGCATCTTATTCAGCATAGTAGCGTGAGCTACAGTATGCCTTTATATTTTTTTTTGGCGCCGTACTCACTCTGTAATCGCGTTTTAACGTTTACAGGGAATGGGCATTCCTATTCAGAGGGCTCGTGATTGACGGCCGGCTATGGCGCGTCACGCTTCACGGAAATAGCCGAAATAGGTGTTTGCTCTTCACGGCGCCTGTGCAGTCAGCTCTGATGTCTGTGCGCAGGCGCCGTATAGCGCCGGGAAGAGCCGAGACCTACTCCGGCTATCTTCGGGGGGGGGTGACGTGCCATAGCCGGTCGTCAATCATCTTGCCTCTGGATAGGAACGCGCTACTATGCTGAATTTAATGCTATAATGTTGTTACTGAGGGTGAACCACCGCTTTAAGATCAAATGTGCAAATTGCAGTAGGCTTGTAAAGGTTTTTTTTTTTTTTACCTTAATGCATCCTATAGCAATGACAGCCCCCCCAGCCCCCCGTTTTACTTACCTGAGCCCCGAATCTGCTGTGCGCATCCCCTGGCGTCCTCTTCTCCTCTGAGTCTGACCGTCATATGGCTAGATTTGCTAGATTGATAAGGGTGGCAGAGTGCTTCCCATGAAGGGGGTTAGATGATGCGGGGAGGAGCTGAGACAGCCGCCGAGGGACCCCAGAAGACCAGGATCGGGGCCACTGTGTGCAAAACGAGCTGCACAGTGGAGGTAAGTATAACATGTTTGTTACTATTTTTATTTTTAAACAAGAACCTTTAGTGTCCCTTTAATGTACTTGGAAGATGCAGTATATTTTAGCATGTTGTTGGCCAAAAAACAAGAAATTAAGTCTATACATCTATCTGTGACCTTGTGACCTGGAGTCCTGGATCCTCATAAAATTGTGGGAACTAGCCATTTTGACCTTGGAAAATAAACTTTTGGTGATTTTCAGGTAAGTGTGAATTACTTTTACTAGGCTGTAATCGGACAAAAGGCAAAGTGTGTCGATCTGCACCTCCCAACCCATTTCTTCTACCCTCTCCTTACTGCCCCCCCCTCCAAGTTGCCGTTCAGTGAACTGTTCATAGATACTAGTATTTAGTTTACACCACAGTGTGATAATTGTAAAAGTATTGTATACATTGCTATAGAGTTCTGTGTAACCATATTGGTATATCAGTGTATACACACATATATATATATATATATATATATATATATATATATATATATATATATATATATATATATATATATATATTAGAGGGTTTATTATGAGGTGTGATTGCTATTGGAGTATACTCTATTATTATACGGTGCGGTGTGATCATTATCAGCGTATACTCAGTATTATTATACCATGCAGTGTGATCGTTATTGGAGTATACTTGGTATTATTATACAGTACGGTGTATACGCAACATTATTACACACCACGGTATATATTTTCAGCGTATTGACTCTGTCTATAAATTTAGCAAACCTTAGAATTAAATTTCTGTATGATGTATATTGCTGTTTATTAAGTTAATTCTCATACAAAAACTCCACATTCACTAAACAACTGCAACAATTACTCAGTTCACTGTCAACAGGCACACTTGCCTGCCTTTTTATCTATTTATAATTGGCAATTGCTATAGGAATGTTAATTGTGGAGTGTATTTTGGCATGAGTTACAAGAAGAAGGGGGTGGGAATGGGATGGACCCGCAACATCAATGAGTGCAGGAACAATGCAGAAGTCATGCTTGTGGGTGGAGTCAATAGAAAAGGGGGCTGGCTTAGGTGCAGTCAGGGGAAGAGTCAGTGGGATAAGGTAGAGGACACTTTTCCAAAACTCTCAAAGCACGGATTACTCCAGGACTGTGCGAGCTGCTATCACAATGAGGAACACATACCTCAGTAAAGAAGACAAAAAAGTAAGTTTGATGGCCCCCCGTTAACTTAATGGCCCATATTAAGTTCATCTTATCCCCCCTTTTATCAAATTTTCTACTTACTGTGTGTTCCCTATTTTTATCTTTTTGATTTTTTTTGCTTTTCAATTTCTTAGCTTTCATCCTTTCTTCTCAGATGACTTTTAGGCTTCAAATATTTATTTTTAATATAACCTTTTCCCAATTGTTTGTCTCTGGTGACTTTTATACTCCTAAAGTTTCTTAGAATATATGTTTTTCCCAATTGCTTCCCTTTTTTGTCTTGGGTGACTTTTATACTCCATAATTTTCTTAGAATATAAAAATTTTCCAACTACTTCCATTCTTTGAACAAATTGGGACTTTATATGGAGTGCACAGTTTGGGAAAACAGCCATCAATATAATTGTAGATATAAATATTTTAATTAAGTATAGGTAAACAGTAATTACATTACATTAATAATGATTGGTAATATTATCGACCATAATGATATAAAAAGCCAATATTTGATGATGTTTGTAAAATTCCCATAAATTAAACTCATCAACACATACATATATAGTATTGAATTACAGATATCACATAGACACTGCATTCCCCTGTTCCTTTATATTCAATTTATTTTTTCATCAGACCGGGACGGAGGTACATGTTCCCTATTGGCCATGACCTCACCAAAAATCCCAATTGTTTCTTTTTTTTTTTCTTTGTCTTGGGTGACTTTTACATTCCAAAATTTTTCATTGAATGTAACTTTTTCCCAATTTTAGGCAAGCTTTGTTTCCTAATTTTACCTAGTAAAATACCAAAAGAGGCTAAAAACCCAACTCAAATTTTGTTTTTTTTATCATAAATGCCTCCTTTTTTCTTGTGAAAACCTTTGGCACATACAATGTTGAGTATTCATACTAAGGTATCAAAATTATATCTATTACCTGAATATTGCTCTTAATACTTCTCAACGTTTCCCTTGTTCTGCTATCTTTTATCTTTTGTGTCCAGAATGTTCCTCATTATTCTAAATTCTTTATACATTCTCTCTCTTATTCTCTGTGTCTCTCGGTAGCTCATGAAGCCAGTCATAGAGAAACGCAGGAGGGACCGAATTAACCAGAGTCTCGAACATCTAAGGACACTTCTATTGGAGGCTACTCATGATGAGGTTGGAACTGAACTTGCTACTTATGTTTTATAGCACCATGAGTTGTGCCTGATCCAATGTATTTTGGGGATAAATTCTCATTTTAAAATCTTGTCTTGCGTTCAGTTTTTCTGAAGGTTTTCTATTAAAAGGGGCAAAGTTGGAGATGATTTGGTGTGACTTCAAAGGAGAAGTCAAGGGGGCTCTACTGGGACAGAGGTGAATAGGGAAAGGACAGAAGACAAGCTGTCTCATTTCCTAATGCAATTAGCAAGTATATGTGAAGTGATACAATGGTGTTAAAGGCCATCTGAATGCTAGGGAAATGTAGACCGAAAACAGGCTGATGTCCAAATGCTCCCTCAAATATTTTTGGCATTTATATTAAGTTTTCATGCTAAATGTAGTATGTGTTTTATTAGGTTCCATTTGGATTTCATTTTTTTTTTCATATCGTATAGTATACTTTCAAACATAGCATTTGATCTCATTACTGGAATAATATAATTATATCAAATGTAAAGAAACAATATTTAATGTATCCCTTTAATTGAACATGCTGTGTTTGTACAGTATGATAACAAAAATTGGTAGATAATACCTTATAAATTTGATCTAGACTCATGCATAAGGACAGGGTACCACAACTTTAAACTTGTTTTTGTGGAATGGAGATAAATTAGAACACCTATCATTTGTTTGTTGCTCTCTGTGCCTCCTTAAGAAGATTCACCTTTGTATTTGTCCTCTTTTCCATTATCATTGAAAGTGAAATAAAGGGGAAATCTTTCAATGTTGACACTAATTCTGGTGACCTTGGGGGCCCCAAGGGATTTCCTTTATTTGCTTTTTGTTTTGTCTATGGTAGAGAATATGAAGGTAAATCTCCCCAAAGGTACACAGATGGCATAAAAAAAACAAAAAAACAACAACTAAAAGGGGTTATAACCCACTCTATATCTAAATATACTGTATATAACCCGATATCTAAAATACTATTAAAATAAATAGTAAAATATTATTATTATTACTATTTTAATGATGTGTTTACATTTTAAACTACTGTATCTAAATTATTGTTAGTAATATTGATATAATAATAATGATGATAATATTTTTATTATTATTATTTCAATAATATGTTTACCTTTTAAACTACTGTATCGATACTATTGTTAATAATATTGAAATAATAATCATAATTATTATGATTATTATTTATAATAAACTATTACTAGTATTATGAGTGAATCAAGATAAAAAATAATCGAGCATATCCATGTATACTTTTTTCATATTCTAAAATACATATCTATTAATTTTGGATTTCTATTTTTTTGAGCAATTTTTTATTGAAAATTGTATTATTTTTTTGATTGTTTTTTTGCTTCTTTGTATTTTGCCATTCTGTTTCGAGTTTGCTGATGTTTTATTTTTTTCTTCCCAGTCTTTAAAGAATCCAAAAGCTGAAAAAGCGGATATTTTGAAGAAGACAGTGCAATTTCTGAAGCTATGTCATAATTCAGGTGAGAGGTATACAAGGTTTATGCAAACAAACTCATCTTATAAAGGAAGCAGCTTGTACTGGGCATGAGAATGTTCTGCAAAAACAGTTTCGAGGGTGCACTTGCATTAAATGTTTCCATATAAAATTAAGATTTTATATAAATAAAAAAGTTTAAAACATAAAAAGTTTAAATGTTCTAATTATTAAAGGATAAGTTCTCCTTTTGGAACATGTTACATGTTCCAAAAGTATTTAGGCTATTTAGCTGCAGCTGTTCCCTCTCTCCCTTTCCTCCCCAGTGACAGCTGGTGGGCATCTTCTCTGGATGCCCTATGTCACTCTTTGAAACTAACGTGGCCGCGTGAGGCTCTGCCCTCTTGGCCACGGTATTCATTCACAGTCCCCTGTGAATATCAAACTACAAGTCCTGACAGTTTCTCTCGGCTTGTAGCACTCATTGAACTACCATGGCGCTGCTGAGCACTGTGGAAAGTCATTCATTCTACCTGCCAGTGAATATTGCTAGCCTGTACAAGGTACGAGCAAACAGATACACTGACAGGTTTGCCAGAGTCCTGAATGATACCAGTGATCTGCTGATTGCTGGTGCAATGCTTTACAAGCTCCCAAAACAAAAAATAGGAAATATTATTACATCATTGCACCTGCAAAAAAACTTGCATTTATTATTTTTTGTTAAAAGGTGAACTTATCCTTATCCTTTAGATCAGGGGTCTCCAAACTGCGGCCCATGGGCCAGATGTGGCCCTTTGCTAGCCTTTATCCGGCCCTTGGGGCAGTATTGCTCCCAATGATATGAGGCTCTATTCCTCCCAATGACACCAACAATAGGGCTCTATTTCTTCCACTAATAGCAATGATGGAGCACTATTCCTCCTAGTACTGCCCACCAACACCAGGGACATGTTTATTCTCACTGATGCTCGGCCCTGTGGCATTTTCTACCCCCATTGGTCAGAATCCGGCCCCCCTGAAGTCTCAAAGACAGTAAACCGGCCCTTTGCTTGAAAAGTATGGAGACCCCTGCTTTAGATCAATGGTCATCAACCCAGTCCTCTGGGCCCACAAACAGGCCAGGTTTTATGTATTACCTTGGGGAGATGCAGACTAAAATACTGCAATCACTGAGCAGCAAATGATATCACCTGTGATGTATTTCAGTTATCTTACAAACCTAGCCTGTTAGTGGGCCCTGAGGACAGGGTTGATGACCACTGCTTTAGTTCGAATCTTGGCCTGTCCCTGGTGCCGAGATTTGAGCCATGTATGGGCAGGCTGATTGTACCCAAGTTGATTGAGGGATTGACTTGGGTACAACCAGCCTGTCAGAATTTTCATGCAATTATAGCCATTAGCAATAGCCACTGTGGGTTCTCCCGGCAGGAAGGCTCGCCCCCAGGAGAACACAATAGCTCCACGGGGGGGGGGATTCTCCCATAAACAGTGACTGTGTTGATGGGGGAATCAACGATTTTTGTATTTATTTTTTGCAACCTGGGGTTGCAGGAAAGAAAATCGCTCCATCTATGGTCGGCTTTTAAAACATTATGGTCATCTATTATGGTTGTCCCAAACCTTGGATGGTGGTTGTACATAAAACACAATCTAAAGGCCTTTTTCAACTGCCTGGGTATCACCTTGCACATTTAGACCTCACTGAGTGCTCATGATTTTGTAAATGTAGCTAAAAGTGTAGCGTAATACTTCTGGTTCCTGAGAACGGGGGAAATAAATACTTGGTTAAAAATTACCTTTCTGTCTGAGATCAGCTGGTTGGGAGTGACTTGCGTGACCATTGATATGACATTGTCCCCCATTCTGGGGTAAAAAGAGAACAGACAAATATCATTTCATTTCTCTGTTTATTGCATAACCTTTGTTTAATGTTCTTACATTTTTTGACTCAATTATACATGACTTCTAAAAAATTGTAGTTTTGCACCATCTCTTACAATGTGATATTCATTTTTATTTTCCTTTGCAGGGCCAGAAGAAGCCAAGAAAAAACCTGGGTTTGATGGTGGGTTTCATGAAGGATTGAGCCAAGCCACACATTTTCTAAATTCCACATCTACAATATGCGAGAGGAAAAGGGATTATGTTGTTGAAAAGCTATGTGAACACATGGAGGAGAAAAGCCCTAATGATTGGGGGGATTCTACATCAGATGAATCTTTCAATGCTGACCACAGCCAAGTCCTACCAAGCCCTTCCCAAATCCCAAGACTCCCAAAAGACCATTTAACACTGTGCCCTGAAAGCCATCCCTGTCGACCCTTCCTACACTACCCTTCTCCCTCCAGCTCATCAGAAACGCCCACTTCTGAACAAATACAACAGACTACGACACACACATCCCAACCCAACAGCTGCAGGAAGTCTGCACAAAGGACTCTCTTCCCTCCGACTGCACCCACGCCCCCTCTCGCCCCAACGCTTGTGTGGAGACCCTGGCCATAGATTGTTATTTATTGTATTTGTTTTTGTAAATAGTCTTTGTACATTTAAATTATATTTTTATCTTTTGTACAGTGCTCTCGTGTTTTTGATCTGTAATACTCACTGTAAATTAAAGATGTATAATTGAAAAAGACTTTGGTTTTAAAATGTTTTTTTTTAAGAAATTTGGGATTTTTTTTTAAATTTGTTTTTATCGTTTGTTGCCTAAGGGGATTTGTAAAGCTGGGCATGCATGATTCAATCCATGTACACTTTTCTTTACAATCTCCTTTATCATTGCATTTGATTTATAAACAACTAAGGAAGACCATGCATGGTTCGAATCTCGGCCGGTTCCTGCTGAACCGCCTGAGATTCTAACCATATAAGGGCAGGCAGAATGGACCAAGTTGGGTGCAACTAAGTGTGCCAGGTTTTACTTTTGATTATCGCTAGTGGCTGCTATAGTCTTCTCCTGGCAGGGACAGCTTCCCCTGCCCTGCCAGAAGGAGACAATGGCCCAGCAAGAGGGATTCCTGCATCAACACTGTCTGTTTTTATGGGGGAATCAAGCAAATTTATATCCTGCAACCTGTGGTTGCAGGAAAGAAATGTCCTCCGTGTGTGGCTGGCGTAAGTAATTAAAGGGCCCACCTAAATAATCAATTACATTTATATCCAGTCAGGCAGGACCTTACAGTACATAGTCTGTTAGATCTTATAATGACTCTATCATTACAGAGTTAAAGGGTAAAATAACTCCAATCTGTAAAAGAAGGAGCTATATATTTACCATTGCACAAGCCTGCATATTGAATCTCTACTGTTTTACTGATCCTAATGGCTGAAGGTTTCTGATACTTCCTAATGTGTCGAATAACTGTTACCCTGCTGCATGCCATGGTTCCACCCGCTGGCTCAAAAGGCAGTTATTCTACAGAATCAAAAGTGTCCTACATCTGCAGCAGTCAGAGATCAGCAAGACAGAGGAGTTTCAACAGGTGGATCATCGGAAATATAAGAATATACAGTATTTATATATGTATTTATTTATTTTAACCCTTAAGTAAGTGACAGGGTCAATTTAAAGTGTATGTAAACCGAAATATAATGTAAATATAAAATACATTGCTTTGGCAAGTTGAATACTGTACCAACCAGCTAGGGTTTAGTTCTACTTTAACCCCTTTGCGCTGGCTCCTTCCAGCCCTTTAAGGGGTTTGGCATTCCAGGAGCTGGTACAGAGCTTGTGACCATTTGACTGACCTCCATAATTGGCTGTCACAGCGGCCACATGATTGGAAAACTCCTGATTATAAGAAGCAATCGGGAGCTTTTCGTGCGTGCAGGGTGCATGCTCTCGGCACAGCTCTGTCGGCGCTAATGCATGCAAATATGCAGCCCCTCTGGGGCAAGGCGCCACTGTGAGGCCGCACATTTGTGCATGGTCGGCGCCTAGGGGTTAAAGAGCATACTTTTTTGACAGAAAAACAATGCCCTCTGGGTGATCAATGTACATTGCGGGATCTTAACAAACTTTAAAGTAGAGTCCTACCTACCTACATTCTGTCACTGGTTAGTAGCTGGTTAGTCATTAGCAGCTGTTTGTTCACCATGTCCTTTGTAGACTAAGCCCCCAATCACATCGGCATGATTTGATCGCATGCCAATTCGCAGCCTATTGCCGTCAACTGCACTGTCCCAATCGGTGTGACGCCAACTTTACGGCGCCGTTTCGATTTACAAAAGTAGTTCCTGCACTACTTTTGGTGACTTTGGGGCGATTTCAATAGATATCTCTGCATGAACCTGCATAGATGTCTTTCATATCGCTCCTGAACTCGCACTGAAATGCGGGTTTGAAATTGTGCAAGTTCAGCTGAACTTGCGCAATTTCAAACCCGACTTCAGTGTGAACGAGGGCTAAACTGAATGGGAAGGTCTGGTTCATTTTAATCATCTGGTGCTTTCTCAATGTTCTAATGAGAAAAGATGCAAGGTCTGCATCACTTCAGAATTATTTAACTCTTTGGAAGTATTTCACCAGCATGGAAATTTCTAATACAAGGGGTGCCTAAAATCTGACTTGCATCTTAAGCCTTGTACACACGGTTCGATCGTTGGAAGGGGTTTGTCTGTTGACAGACTGTACCGTAAATTCGTACCGTTAGTAAGCTCCCTTTGAGAATTGTTGCCCAACTTTCGGCCAACAAATGTTGGATGACATGCTGAAAATTTTTCGCCAGACAGCGGTTTGACGTCAGATTTTCGTATGATCAGTACACAAATCCGTCACACAAAAGTTGAAAGTACAAACATGCATGCTCGGAATAAATGCTCACCAAAAACGAAATTAGCAGAAGGGGCCCAAAGGGCGGCGCTCAAGAGCTGAAATTCCTCGTAATGCATCACTATGTTCGTGTTTGTGGCACGAAAATTGTGTACTGTTATGCCGCGTGCACATGGTCGGATTTTCCGATGGTAAAAGTCTGATGGGAGCTTTTCATCGGATATTTAGATTGTGTGTATGCCCCATCAGACTTTTTCCGTCGGAAATTCTAAAGGACTTAGATAGAGAACATGTTCTCTATTTTTCCGTTGGAAAAAAATCCTATGGGAAAATCCGCTCGTCTGTATGGAATTTCGACGCACTAAAAAACACGTATGCTCGGAATCAAGTCGACGCATGCTCGGAAGCATTGAACTTAATTTTTCTCGGCTCGTCATAGTGTTGTACGTCACCTCCTTCATGACGGTCGGAATTTGGTGTGACCGTGTGTATGCAAGACAGCTTGAGCGGAATTCCGTTGGAAAAATCATCTGAGTTTTTTCAGACTGAAAAAATGGTTGTGTGTACAGGGCATTAGTATGCAAGACAAGATCCTGGCACACGACCTTTTGACAAAAAATAGATGCTCGGTTGGCCAACAATCTTCTGGGAAAATCAGCAAGCCAATCACTTGACACAAACAGAAAATTTAATATCTGGGAGTGTCCTGTATTCCAACGGTGTGATTCTGGATTTCTTAAGCTAACCAAATACAGTATATTACAATATAAATTTACAGCCTTATTAAAGTTTATCTTAACCCAAAAACAAAAATATATATTGCAGTTTAACAGTCTTTAGATATGGTGGCTGTGTTCGGGGTTTTTTTAAGGATTTTTTTCTAAATTTTTTGCCTGATGATCCTGCCAGTAACAAACTTTTTGTCCAAGGCGACAATGCTCACGATACTAAATTGAGATACAACTGAGCATGTTCCTGCAAGACACCAGTTCCAGCCATCCCCTGTAGACAACTGCACTCCTGGAACCACATTTCAAAACAGGAAATGTTTTGTTCTTTCTTTCTTATTTTAGGGCCTCAATAAATTAGTTTAGCGCATCAAGATTGATCCATTTTCATATATATATTGCACCTTACCATTTTTAAATGTGGTGTCTTTTCAAGGCTATTTTATTTTCCCCTGGTGATCCAACCACTCCACGCCAGTGCTTATCCCTGTCATTAAGTCTTTTCCACACTATCATATGTTGTAGTGGGACCAGGTACACTATGTTGCCAAAAGTATTGTGACGCCTGCCTTTACACACACATGAAATTTAATGGCATCCCAGTCTTAGTTCATAGGGTTCAATGTTGAGTTGGCCCACCCTTTTCAGCTATAACAGCTTCAACTCTTCTGGGAAGGCTGTCCACAAGGTTTAGGAGTGTGTCTATGGGAATGTTTGACCAATCTTCCAGAAGTGCATTTCAGGAATAGGCACGGACAAACATTTTCCAAAGTACAGACCTTAGTGAAGGACGCCAAACTATATTTCAAATTAAAACCATCAAAAAATACTCTGTCTATTCTTTCTGGCCTAGTTCTATAAGTACAAATATGTTTAAATTAACATTTATATAAAGATTGCTTGTGGTATACGGTTATAAAATGTTTAAAAGATTTTCAAAATTATTATGCCACGTACACGCGATCATTTTTCGGGTTGTAAAAAAACGAAGTTTTTCAGGCTCTAGAAAAACAACGTTTTTTTCAACTTTATCACTAAAACGGCCTTGCCTACACACGATCGTGAAAAAATAATGCTCGAGCAAAGCGCGGTGACGTACAACACGTATGACAGCACTATAAAGGGGAAGTTCCATTCGGATGGCGCCACCCTTTGGGCTGCTTTAGCTGATTTCGTGTTAGTAAAAGACGATTCACGCTTTTCTGTCTGTTACAGCGTGATGAATGTGCTTACTCCATTACGAACGGTAGTTTTACCAGAACGAGCGCTCCCGTCTCATAACTTGCTTCTGAGCATGCGTGGATTTTTCACGTCGTTAAAGCCCATACACGACCATTTTTTACAACCCGAAAAACGACATTGTTTAAAACGTTGTGAAAAAATAGAGCATGTTCGAAAAAAGATTTGGTCGTTGTTCAGAACCCGAAAAATTCTCTGAAGCCCACACATGATTGTTTTAAATGCCATTTTTTTAAAACTTTGGTTTTTACAACCCGAATAATGATCGTGTGTACGCGGCATTACCGTTTATATTTTTTCATACATGAAAAGTTACTTTAGTTGAATGTCAGGCCCATAATTATATATTATACACACTGTACTCTGCTGTAATTTAGTATTTTAAATATTCCTCCTCTTGCTGTAGCTTTGAGATCTTTCTAACAGCAATCAGTGCTTATATGGTGTATAGTGTATATATAGTTGTGCTCATAAGTTTACATACCCTGGCAGAACTTATGGTTTCTTGGACATTTTTCAGAGAATATGAATGATAACACAAAAACTTTTCTTTCACTCATGGTTAGTGTTTGGCTTAAAGCGGAGTTCCACCCAAAAATGGAACTTCCACTTTTTGGAATCCCCCCCCTCCGGTGTCACATTTGGCATCTTTCAGGGGAGAGCAGATACCTGTGTAATACAGGTATTTGCTCCCACTTCCTGGCATAGATGGCGGTGACATACGCCACATCCAGCGTCTACTTCCCCCCCTCCGCTGTCTTCTGGGAGACACACAGGTCCCAGAAGACAGCACGGACCAGTGAGGACACGCAGCGCGACTCACGCATGCACAGTAGGGAAACAGGAAGTGAAGCAGCGGCAGCATCTGAGAGCCGACGGACAGATCAGCTTTGGCTGCCGACATTGCGGGCACCCTGGACAAGTAAGTGTCCATATATTAAAAGTCAGCAGCTGCAGTATTTGTAGCTGCTGACTTTTAATATTTTTTTTTTCCGCCGGAACACTGCTTTAAGCCATTTATTATCAATCAACTGTGTTTACTCTTTTTAAATCATAATCACAACAGAAACTACCCGAATAATCCTGATCAAAAGTTTACATACCCCGTTTGATAAATTATTTTATTATAAGGATAATTGCACTTACAGTTAAAACGGCAAACAAACAGCATATATGAACAGACTTCCGATCTCGGCTGCGACCGGAAGTGACGTCACCACGGCTCTGTTTCCCTGGCGCGTTGTGTCACTGTCCACGTGACTTTCTCAAAGGGCATGAGAAGCTGTTATAGCGGCAAAGGGTGGGCCAACTCAATATTGAACCTTACGGACTAAGACTGGGATGCCATTAAAGTTCATGCGTGTGTATAAAGGTAAACGTTCCAATACATTTGGTAATATAGTGTATGTAGTCTATATGATAAAGTCATTTAGAATTGTATTAGAATTATGGGTACTCCAGTTTCCTCACACACTTCAATGACACACTGGTTAATTGATCCCTGACTAAGATTGGTGCTAGCATGATATTCTACTGAGCGAGCCCAAGATGGCTGTCTCACAATAAATTACGATTATTATTATTGGCTGTCTCACAATAAATTATGATTATTATTATTAGCTCTTGTTATTATTATTATTATTACGACCCTCTGTCCCAACATTAGATAATATGCTTTGAGTTCCCAGAGAGAAAAGCTTTGTAGCCATATAACAATTTTATTATTAATGTCCAATGTTCATACCATTGTGTTGGTAAAGTTCCCATGCAACGTAAATTGTAGATTATTTTATTATTGTACTTTGATTACATAAAGTAGTCAGGCTGTGTTATGGTCTAAAGCCTCGTACACACGATCGGATTTCCATCTGACTTTTCTGTGGATTTTTGTCCGAAGGGGCGTTGGCTGTGAACTTGTTCTGCATACACACGGCGCAACATTTTCAGCCAACATACACCAAACCACGTTGTTTTTCAGCTCTTTACCGCCACTCTTTGGGCAACTTCTGCTATTGTTGTCTGATGTTTAGCATTGGTTCTGAGCATGCGTGTTTGTACTTTGGAGTTTAGTCTGATGGATTTGTGTACACACGATTGGATAATCTGACGGAACACATTTGTTGTCGGAAAATTTGAAAGCATGCACAGCAAACATTTTGTTGTCGGAAATTCCAAAACCAATTGTCCGATGGAGCATACAGACGTTCGGATTGGCATCCTATAATTTAGATTACTTTAGAACTGTGTTATGGTCCGGTCCTATCATATGTCCTAACACTGTATACTGTAGTGCAAAATATAATTATGTTGTGATCGTGTAACATGGTCATATTATATTGGATGTGTGTATTGTTCTATGTCTGTAAAGAGTGTAATAGTGTGATTGTGTCCAATCCTAGAAATCTACTGACCATGTGAAGGCCAGGTCCAGGTCAAAAAAATTCACAATAAATTGACAAAAACCTACACTATGTTTCCCATGGCTTTTGGAACGGGAACTTTAGGAGTGTGGCAGGCTTGTAAAATCAGACACATGGCAATAGATGTGAATTGTGTGGTAAACACCTCTCCATTCCTTCTGACACTTGTCCAAACCTTTGCCAAGTGTGACAACAACAGAAGGACAGGCAAGACCTTCTTGACATCAAAGGGACCTCAGGTTCAAGGGAGGAGATATGGGATGCTGGAATGTTCCAGTAGTCACTAACTATATTATCACTTTATTTAATTAAAGAGATGTAAAACACAAGGAATCTTGTGATTCCCGCAGTCTAAAAAGGGATGTGATTAGGTGAACTCCAAGCATACAAAGTTGCTGTTTTACCTGCTAAAGGATTTGTACTTAGGCCCATGCAGTCCTAATAAAACACAAATAAACTAGACATATGCACACCAAAATATTTTGTTTCGGAATTTCGTTTTCGTCTGAAAAATACATTTATTTAGTTACTCCCGAAATTCATTTTTATTTATTTTGTTTAGTTAAAAAATGCATTTGTCCAAAATCCGAATTAATTAAGGTTGAATCTGTCATTAAAGGCTTATGGTGTCCGTTGAATGTTCTAAGAAGATTCCACAAGCAGTGAAACTGTTTGACGCCACAATCGTACATTTCCAGTCGAATGCTCTGCCCACAAGCTATAGTAGAATTCTAATGTTGTATGACTAGTAATAATTTTATTTATTATTTTTACTAGTCAACCAACATTAGAATTCGTCGTAGTGTTGTACGTCACCGCGTTCTTGATGTTCGGAAAATTATAATATTTGTGTGACCGTGTGTATGCAAGACAAGTTTGAGCCAACATCCGTTGGAAAAAAAATCCACGGTTTTGTTGTCGGAAATTCCGATCGTGTGTACATGGCATAAGATGGTTAAGAGGACAGATCCAGGGAGGTGTGGGAGAAATGGAAAGTCTTTAAATCATCTGAAAAATTTGCACAAGGAATGACAGATATTGACAGGTGAGAGAATAAATACGAAAATAACAATAAGGCACACAGATCTGGGTGGGAGGGAGGGAGGGGGAAGAGAAGGGGGGGAAAGGAAAGTAAAAAGTAAAAATAAACGTTGTATTTGTACCAGAAAAGAATATAAATATATCAGAAAGAGGAAAACTATAATAACATAAAAAAATAAAAACGCTACGAAAAAATAACCACATATGATGCAAAGCCATAAATGAGACGATATGGGCGGTCATACCGTGACTAAGTCTCCCCATCCTCTAATGGGGAAGTCCTTTATTGGCTAAGTCTGAAGTGGAAAAGAAAAAAAAAAAGATGGATTTTCTCCACAACCAATGCTCCCAATCTGCAGTTAAATAAGTTTGTTGCCTACCCTGTATGGGCATAACCTGGGAACTTTCGAAAAATCATAATTTCCAAAAATGAGTGTGTAATGGTGGGCATGATATTTCTAAGCCCAAATTTCATTATTGTGACAACAATGAACCATGCCTTTTTAATGCGTGTTGCCATGACCACTTGCAGTCTTCATAAGGCCTTGTACACACGACCGAGTTTCTCGGCAAAAACCAGCAAGAAACTTGCTGTTTTTTTTTTTGCCGAGGAAACCTGTCGTGTGTACACTTTTCGACGAGGAAACTGTCGAGGATCCCGTCGAGCCAAAAAGAGAGCATGTCTTCTTTTTCCTCGACCGCAATGGAGAAATTTGGCTCGCCGAGATCCTCGACAGCCTAACAAGGAACTCGACGAGCAAAACGATGTGTTTCGCCTGTCAAGTTTCTCGGTCGTGTGTACGAGGCCTTAGAAGTCCATTTGACAGAACAATAATACAGGGGCACCATTGGAAGGCAAAACTTTGTCACCCTATAACAGAAAGTGAAACTTTCATTTCAGGATCACCAGATATTATTTTAATGAAAGCTGCAGATTTGAAATTATTAAAAACGACTTTTGAAAAGAACATGTTAAAAACTTATAGGAGTTTTTAGCAATTGGGTTTACATATGCTATAAAACGGTAAAAACCAGAATAGCTTTTTTAATTCTCTACCCTCCTCCCTTACAGTTAGCTTATGTGGCCAATGATAGATAACTGGACAAAATGGTAATTCCTGGCCTTTAAGCTGAACTGTTGATCTTCTATGGCCCCGTACACACGACCGAGGAACTCGACGTGCCAAACACATCGAGTTCCTCGTCGAGTTCAGTGTGGAAGCCGCCGCCTTCATAAAAGTTGATGAACATTATTTGTGAAGCTACTGGGAAAGAGGTCGGGGAAGAATCTTTAGAAATTTGAAACTCTAATGAAAGTAAAGTTGTCCTTCAAAACTAAAAAAAGTCTTCACAACAAGAGTCTTGAACTCGTGTATGCGGGAACTGTGAACTTGAGATTTTCCCACAACCCGGTGTGAAGTTAACAAGGATCTTGAAATTATGGAGGTGGTGTCACCTTTGTATGGTGATAAAATAAATAAGAAGAAGTGTGTTCATGAGAAAGACACACTTCTGAAGATAGTCCTGCTGCCTTTTGGTGACTCCAGCATTTTTAGTGAGGCTGGGGTAGATTGTCTTATATAATAGATGGCATTGGTGACTTTTCCACATTTCATCATTTGGTGCCTCTGTATTTGAATGGAACAAATGGCTGACTTCTTCTTCCACTTCTGTATGTCCAGTGAAGGATTCTTTGATAATATAGATATTTAACCCAATACAATGTCCTTCAAACTCGTGGGAGCAATTAGCTTTCACTGTCTAGGATGTTTCTAGAAATCACATTCTAAAAATGAACAAACAGACAAGTACTGTATTTATTGGCGTATGACATTCACTTTTTCAAATTGCAAATAGCGTGTGCGTGTTGTATGCCGATACTGCAATTTGGGCTGCCTCGGAGAGCACGGGGAGGGGGGTGGGACAAGTGCCGTCAGATTATATACAGCAAGAATTCCCTGTTTACGAAGCGGCCTCTGTAATAGGACGTCCCGTCTCCTGGGCCGGCATTGGACCAGTGTTCTGTCTATCATTGAAGCCGGTCCAGGAGGTGGGACTGTATTAAAGTAGACAGGAGATTCTCGCTGTATGTAATCTGACTGTGCTCATCCCACCCCTCTCCCTGTCCCCTCTGAGTCAGCAGTAATCTGAGGTGAGATGGGTATTGCTCAGGCTGCATTCATGGCAATGGTGAGGCTGCAGATAGGCAGTGAGCAGGCTGCATTGATGGGCACTGACCTTTATTTTTCTTCAAAGTTCTTTATTTAAAATGTACGTTTTTTTCCTGAAACGTCCCTCTTAAAATGAAGGTGCATGTTATATGCCTGTGCGTGTTATATGCCGATAAATACGGTAACTTAAAGGACAACAGAAAGACTGCAGGTTATGAGCAGCCATTATCATGCAATATTTTAAGTGAACTGTTAAAATGTCAATTAGGCCCATGAATATGTATTTTAAATGGGGTATATGAGGATGAGGTGACATGCTTATTCCTTAAGTATGTGCACAAAACTGGACTACAATGTAATGTGTAGCTAAGCATTTTCAGTTTTGTACTATTATGAAACAACATCTATTAACCACTTGCCTACCGAGCACTTTCACCCCTTTCATGCCCAGGCCAATTTTAAACTTTCGGAACTGTCGCATTTTGAACGACAATTGCGTGATCATGCAACACTGTATTTAATCGCCACTGTTTTTTTTTTTGCTAAACAGACGAAAAAATAACAACATTTTTTGAAAAAAAAACTAAAAATGTTTATAGTTTGTAATACAATTTTGCAAACAGGTAATTTTTTCTCCTTCACTGATGTGAACTGATGAGGCTGCACAGATGGGCTCTGATAGGCACTGATGAGGCAGCAATGATGGGCAATGATAGGTGGCACTGATGACACGGCACTGGTGGGCTTTCATGAGGAGGCACTGATGAGGCTGCACTGATAGGCAACACTGATAACTGGCACTGATGGACACTGATGGGCTCTGGTAGGTGGCATTAATAGGCGGCACTGAGGGCCACTAATAGGTGGCACTGATGGGCCCTCTGTACTGGTAGGCAGCACTGATAGGTGACACTGAAAATGAGGCACTGATTGGCAGAACGGACGGGCACTGATTGGCCGCACTGATGAGCACTGATTGGCAGCACTGGT
Organism: Rana temporaria; assembly: GCF_905171775.1. Classification (NCBI taxonomy): domain Eukaryota; kingdom Metazoa; phylum Chordata; class Amphibia; order Anura; family Ranidae; genus Rana; species Rana temporaria. The sequence goes on along the minus strand of NC_053491.1, from coordinate 461,618,401 downwards.
GGAAATGCACTGATAATCAGGACACTGATTATCTGTGTCGATATCCCTTTAACACAAGCCAGTTATTGGCTCTCTTCTTCTCTCCTAACGCTGTCAGTGTGAGGAAGGAAAAGGCAATAACAGGCTTGTGTTGACATCCGTGATCAGCTGTCATTGGACACAGCTGATCACGTGGTAAAGGTCCGCTGTGATTGGCCCTTTACCCCGATCCATGATCAGTCCAGGAGGATGTCACTAGACAAAGTAAGCCCACGCTGTAGCCATCATTTGGCTATAGCATGGGCGGGAAGGGGTTAAAACATATTATGAGCAGGATGGAAAATCCAGTTAGACAATGGGGTTGATTTATTAAAGGCAAATAAACTGTGCACTTTGCAAAGTGTAATTGCCCTCTGCTAGCTTAGTTGCTTCAAAGCTTAGTAAATGAGGTAAAGCTTCACATTGCAAAGAGTACCCAATTACATGCAAGGAAAAAAAAACAGCATTATTGCTTTCACATGATTGGATGATGGAAGTCAGCAGAGCTTCTGCTCATTTACTAAGCTCTGGAGCATCTGCACTTGTAGAGTGCAACTGAACTTTGCAAAGTTTTCCTTTAGTAAATCAACCCCAATGACCATAAAGTATGGTGCATGTGGTTATAATACGACTGTCTTATAATGTATTTGATTTCTGTATTGTATTACAGATAGTTGATTAATAGGAAGTCATATAGAGAGAGAGAGATAGGAAATCAGGAAGGCAGGAAGAAAGAAAGGAAGGAATGTGGAGAGAAAGGGGGAAGAATGAAGGCAAAAGAGAAAGATACAGTACAGGAAAAGCAGAGCAAAAGGAAAGAAGGCTGGACATAATGAATGAAAAGAAAAGAAAAGGAAGGAAGTTAAGAGGAATAAGGAAGTAAAAAAGGAAGGAAGAAAGAAGGAAGTAAGTTGGGAAGTAAAAAGGGAGTGATGGAGGCAGAGAGGAAAGAAGGAAAGGAAAGAAGAAAGGAAGGAAGGAAGGAAGGAAGGAAGGAAGGAAGGAAGAAAGGAAGGAAGGAAAGTAGGGCAGATTGATGGACGCTGCAGATGTTAAAATATTAAATATAATTTTTGAAATTTAATAACACGTTAAAATGTATAAGAGATTTTAGCAACCGGGTTTACATATACTATAAAATTGTAAATCCAGGAAAGCTTTTTCATACTTCTCTCATTTGCTACTGGCTTAAATGGCCGGGGAAGGCCATGGACAAGATGCTCATTACTGGTCTCTGTACTAAACTATTAGAAAAGACCATGATCTTCTTTCGCCAATACTGGCCACATGAGCTAAAGAGCTGTCTTGACCCCGGCAGGCCAGGTAGTTTAGGCCAACTCTTCTTGTAATAAAAGTTCATGGAAATTATTGATAAACTTCTAAAGAAAAGGGCAGGGCTGAATCCAGGAAATCCCAATAACGGTAAAGTTTCTCTAAGGCCCTGTACGTTTTCATCAGACATGTTTCCTGGGATATTTTGGTCTGATGTGTGTACACACCATCAGACCAAAATCCCCGCGGACAGAGAATGCGGTGACGTGGCGGTGACAGTGACGCGGCGACGTGCGCAAACCAGGAAGTTCAATGCTTCCACGCATGCGTCAAATCAATTTGACGCATGCGCGGGATTTCGGTCCGCTGGTTAGAAGTACTAACCAGCGGACATGTCAGACGGACAGGTTTCCAGCGGACAAGTTTCTAAGCATGCTAAGAAACTTTTGTCCGCTGGAAAACGATCCGATAGGCCGTACACACGACCGAACATGTCCGATGAAACTGGTCCGCGGTCCAGTTTCATCGGACATGTTCGGTCGTGTGTACGGGGCCTAAAAGACAAAAAAAAAAAAATTATTGCAAAGGTCTTGGACGCGTGTATCCGGGAACTGTAGACTTGAGTGTTTCCCACAGCCCAGTGTGAAATTAACAAGGAACTTCAAATTATGGAGGTGGTGTCACCTCTGTCTGGTAATAGGGCAATTAAGAAGTGTGTTCATGAGAAAGACACACTTTTAAAGACAAAAGGTGTCCTGCTGCCTTTTGGTGCCTCTAGCAATTCCAATGAGGCTGTGAAGCCACCAGCTCCTCCAGAGAAGTCATGGTCCTTTTCCTATATAATAGGTGGCATTGGTGACTTTTTACCATTTAATCATTTGGAGCCTCTGTATTTCAATGGAGCATCAGGCTGTCTCCTTCCTCCACATCTCCATGTCCAGTGAAGGAATCTTTGGGAATGCAGATGTTTAACTCATACAATGTCACTCAAGCTTATGGGAACAATAAGCTTTCACTATCTGGGATGTTTATAGAAAACACACACTGGAAATGAACAAGTATTTTGGTGGAAGATAGAAAGATTGCAGGTTACTAGAGTCATTTATCAATGTTTTGTGTAAACAGGTAAAATGCCAACGAGGTCCATGAATATGTATTTTAAATGGGGATTTCTAGAATAAGGTGACATGCGTATTCTTCCTTGAGTATGTGTACAAAACTGAACCAAAATGTAATATATATCTAAACATGTTCAGTTTTGTACTTTTATACCACAACTTCTACTAGTTCATAGCATGAGCAGGAAAGAAAATACAGTTCCACTGTTCCATATTAACCATAACTAATGGTATATGAGGTTCCTGTATTATAGTACTGATTGATGGATAGAAAGAAAAGAAGGAAGGAAGCAAGGAAAGAAGGAAAGAAAGAAAGAAGGGTGAATGAATGGGAGCTGCAGTTTTAAAAATATTAAAAACAATTTAATAAAATTATTACATTTATTTAACCTTTTTTAAGATTTTAGCAACTGCCTTTACATATACAGTATTATAAACTATACATCTAGAACAGCTTTTTATTTCTGTACCACTCTTCTTTGCTGTTGGTTTTGAATGATGATAGGACAAATAAGAAGTGTGCTCATGAAAATGACACACTTCTGAAGAAAAAAAGTGTTTAGCTGCCTTTTGGTGCCTCTAGCACAGTGGTTCTCAACCTGGGGGTCGTATGATGATTTGCCAGGGGTCACTGAATACTGGGCTTTTCCTGAAGCCCGCCCCACTCTCCCAGCCTTTTTGCGGCCCCCCAGCAGGGCTGTCTCTGGAAAATGTGGCTGCCCAGGTGGACTGTTCCTGATGCCCGAGGCTCCCCACTCTGCCTATTTGCTGCTGCCCATTCTGTTCACAACATGTCTGGTGGGCAGAAACTAGTGGTCAGCTGACTGGTGAGGAATGTGAAATGGGAGGGGCTGGAGGAGACCCTATCTCTTGAGTTGGGCATAGGAGTCACTGCTACGAGACACCACAAGGTCGGAAACACAGTAACACTACCTGTGATTATAGTTGCCATTAAAAGTCCCCACTACAGTTCTCAGATCATGAGATGACCTGGATCAAGAGCACCTAAGTTGGCTGATCAGAATTTCCCCCAGAAATGCCACTGATTTTACCCCCCACCAGCATTGCCACTTATCCCCAACTCCCCGACACCACCAGCACTACCATTCATCCCATTCCCCCCCCCCCCCACCAGACCTGCCACTCATCCCAATTCCCCACCAGACCTGCCACTCATCCCAATTCCCCACCAGGCCTGCCACTCATCCCATAGACACCAAGGAGTAAGAGAAGGAAATAAAAATAGAGGATACATGGAAGGGAGAGGAAAAGAGGGGGAGGAACAAAGAAAAAGGGAGAGAAGGAATAAGAGAAAGAACAAGAAAGATTGATAGAGAGCGAGATGGAGGGAACAAAAACAAGACATTAGGATAGAGAGAGATAAAAGGGAAAGAAAGGAGAACAAAGAGAAAGAGCGGTACACCCTAAAATGTACCATAAGGGGTTTTAATACTGTATGAGTATATATACTCATATATGCATAATACTTGTTGAATGAAAAATGCTAACATCACTGAACCTATCCATTATTCATAAAGTTGTTCCCATCAGGTATAGCATGGTTTTTTTCATGGGCATACAACAATTTCCTTTTTTTTATTCAACTTAAAAATGTGAATAGATAAAAAGTAAAAATTAAAAAATAAACTAACAGAAGAGGTTAAATACCTCTAAACCTGTGTGAAGTGTGCTATTTTCTTAGCAAATATTATTAAGACACGTCAAACACAACTTGTTCAGTACAGACTGTAGTTTAATATACAGTATAGAAATCTCAAGGGCCTTCTGTCACTGTATGATTAGCGTTAACCCATTTATTGCAAATTGTATTGAATTTTTTGGGGTATCCCCTTGTTTTGTAGGTCATTTTATACAAGGTAACATTGGTATTCACCAGGGCCTTCCAGAATTATAGTGTTAAATGTTCTCTCCTAATCCAATTAAGTGCAATCAGTTTTCGTACATAAAAGAACAACAGTCGCAGTAGAGTCCTCAGATTATTGCCCATTACTCCATCCTTAATTACACCCAAAAGCCCCAGCAGCGGGCTACAGATATATGAAAGATCGAAAGTGTCTGTAATAAACTGAGTGACCTGGGACCATAAAGGGGCGAATCCTATTGCATTCCCATACCATATGAATAATAGATCCCTCCTCTATAAGACATTTATGGCAAAGGGGCATTTGTTGCCTCTGTATTTGAATGGACCATCAGGCTGTTTCCTTCCCCCACTTCTCCGTGTCCGTGTCCCACTTCTCCGGGTTCTTTGGCAATGCAGATATCCAACCCATACAAGGTCTCTCAAGCTTGTGGGAGCAATTAGCTTTCACTGCCTGGGATCTTTGTAGAAAACACACACTGGAAACAAGAAGACAGGTATTTTAGAGGACAATAAAAAGATTGCAGGTCACAAGAGATGATTGTCATGCAATGTTTTCAATAAACTGTTAAAATGTCAATTGGGTCCATGAGTATGCATTTTAAATAGGGATTTGTAGCATGCAGTGATATTCTTATTCCGTGTGTATGTACACACAACTGAATCACAATGTAATATGGGGCTAAACATTTTCAGTTTTGTACTATTATACAACTTCTACTAGTATATAAGCTATGATTAAGCACCTTCATACGGTGTGAAACGCGTCAGCAGCTTTTCCTGTTTTCTGTAACATGAAGTGACTGTATTGGATTTCATTTGCTACACAAGATTTCAATAAAGATGCCTTCAACGGTGTGCGGCCGTCCAGGATTTTTTCTTCCTTTCTACTAGTACATAATATGAGCAGGGTGGAAAATCCAGTTCCATAATGACCACAACTAAGAGAGAGAGTTAGGGGTAAAAAGAATATAAGTTAGAAAGAAAGGGAAAAATAAGAGATGGAGGAAGAGAGGAAGAACAGGAAAAGGAAGGAAGTTAAGAGGAATAAAGAAGTAAAAAAAGGAGAAAGAGGGAAGTAAGTTGGTAAGGAAGTAAAAAAGAGAGTGGTAGAGGGAGAGAGGAAGGAAGGTAGGAAGGGAAGGAAGGGAAGGGGATGGAGGGGAAGGGAAGGAAAGGAAAGGAAAGGGAAGGGAAGGAACGGGAAGGGAAGAAAGGAGCAGTTTAAAAATATTAAACAACTTTTGAAACTATTTTGACAAGTTAACACTTATTTGAGATTTTAGTAACTGGGTTTACATATAGCATACTATAAAAATGTAAATGCAGGAAATGTTTTTAATGCTATAGCACTCTCCTTTGTTGTAGGTTTATATTGACAGAGGTGACCATGGACAAACTATTAATTCTTGACCAGGAAAAGACTATTATCTTCTATGGCCATCAGTGGTCCCATGAGTCAAAGAGCTCTAAAACACTGTCTTGACCCTTTACAGGCCAGGTAGATGTCCTTTGATGATGCCCTGGAGGAGGGGCGAAACAAGTTGACATAACTTCTGGTTCGTGGCAAACCAGTGACGCAATTTCCTGCCTCCGCTATACGAGCGGCGATTGCGGAAGTTTTTACTGAAAGCCTGCTTTTGCCATACATCCTGTAAGTAGCGCCTTGTTGCGCTTGATATAGATGCCCAGCGGTATTTCACTATTTCACCTCTTTCTTTACTTGTCGTTGGAATGTGATATCCCTCCTGCTATCAAGTATCCGTTGAGAAATTTTATTTGAGGAACCACAATTCTAAAGATATTGATTTCTGCCTACATGATCCCAGACTGGGAAGCTGAGGATCTGCCATTTCTGGTGAGTGGGATCACTTTATATCCTTTCGTGGGAACATTGGATTCACTGAAGACTAAAAATGACTTTAGCTCTTTTAGGCCTCGTACACACGACCGAACATGTCTGCTGAAACTGGTCCGCGGACCAGTTTCCGCGGACATGTCCGACCGTGTGTAGGGCCTACCGGACCGGATTCCTGGCCGAGCGGACAGGTTTCCAGCGGACAAAAGTTTCTTAGCATGCTAAGAAACTTGTCCGCTGAAAGCCTGTCCGTCGGACATGTCCGATGGTCAGTACGACTCATCGGACATGTCCGCTTGCCCGAGAACCAGCGCATGGCGTCGAAGTGATTCGACGCATGCGTGGAAGCATTGAACTTCCGGGTTCGCACACGTCGCTGCGTCATCGTCGCCGCCACGTCAACGCGTCGTCACCGCGTATTCTGTCCGCAGGGAATTTGGTCTGATGGTGTGTACACACATCAGACCAAATGATCCCAGCAGACATGTCCGATGAAAACGGTCCGCGGACCGTTTTCATCGGACATGTCTGGTTGTGTGTACGAGGCCTTAGAGAGACATTAAGTTATATATCAGACAGGAGGCTTCGTATCTTATGCAAATCTCTCTTTACTAAAGCTCATAGCAGAAATACATAAAAAAACTTTTATGATAATCTATAATAAAAAACTCAAAAGGACTACCAATCCCAGCAGTCCCTGGGGCAACGTAGCCCCTCCCAGGCCTCAGCCTATATATGGGACTGTCTGAGGTAACCACATCCTCTTTCTTTCTGCTCATCGCAGCATATCAGATAAGTGTTAGATGATATATATATATGTTTTACATACAGCTGTTATTATTACTATTGATTATTGAGCTGGGGGGAACCCCCCCCCCCTGCCTGCCTTTTCTCTCAGCTGTTCATTCGTTTATGTCACTCGTTTCAATTTTATTATCTTTCATGCGGTTTTTCCCTGCATTATATGTAATCGTGGTAATGTAACCTTACAGCCCTTTTTTCTCCCCTGTGTCTTGTACCCACACTCGCCGGACGAAAGTGCGGACGTTTCCCCTCACGCATCCGCTGTACAACTTGCTTTCCCCCCCCGTCCGTCCCCCCGCCGTTTCGCCTGTCGGCGATACTACACAGCAGACGGCGCCATATTTCTCCCTTCTTCCCTCACGTTCGCGCGCGGAGGAAGGGCGGGACTCGGCGACATCCAATCAGCGCTCTGGTAAGCGTAGTCTCGCGAGACTTCGCCCCAGAGCGCGGAAGAGCGCGGGCTTTCTCCCTCACACCGCTGCCAGTGCAGATCGTCCGGTGTAGAGGTGAGGAAGTCCTGCTGTGCTGCTCCCATCCTTTCCCCTTCTGCCCGGAGATACTTGCTTATCTCAGGTTCTTTTAACCCTATCATTTAACTCTATGCTTACAGCAGTCTGTAAGGATAGAACAAATAGTTTTAAAGAGAAATTACTTTCTTCACTTCAGTATATATAACTTAATGTATATATATACTTAGTGTATATATATATATATATATTTACAAATCGTTTGACAAATTACCTTTTCTTCATTATTATATACACATATAAAGAGGTGGTCAGTGATTGTATACGGGTTATATACTCATGTCTGAAGACAATTATACTGCCCCCCTTGCAGGGGAGGCTTTTACCCTTGATACTACGCAGTTTATGACGGCTGCTCAGATCCAGGATCTGATTAACATTTCTGTCCAGACGGCTCTGGCCTCGGCCATCCCGCCCAAGGGACCACGCACCTCTAAGTCTGCTATGATCAATCCGCCTCAACACGGCGAACCGCCAAATAAGAAAGGCAAGGTTTCTTTCAAACAGAAGCACACTCTAGCAGCACCTGACTCCCCGACAGGGGAAGTAAATAATGTGTTCCAGGCAGTGCCCTCCCCGGCCTGCCAACCTCAACATCCAACAGACTCTGACCGACCCCTGGGCCTCAGGGAGTTAGACAATAAGAGGCAACGGTCCTCTAGAAGGACAAAACCTGACTCCTATGTCGATTCCTCGGACGAGGACTCACCAGGTGCTTCAGGGAAAAGCGAGTCTGACGATTACGGGTCTGATGAGGACAGACAGGATGCTGAGGATACGGCATTTCACTCCAATGCCACCCCTGATACACAGGGAGAAGTCATTTTAGATGCATTGGGGGAACCATTTTTCCACCCAGATGCCATCGCGCACCCGCGATCCGGCGATTGGGCCCCCTTGCCTCACGTAGCTCAATACGTAGAACATTGGACCAGGAAAACCCTGGACAGACCCGCCCGCAACAAGCTACGGGCTGAATGCCCTAGACCCGCCATCCCCAACAAGGTGGTGGCCACACCAGAGGTGGACCCCATGCTGGCCAAATATCTGGCAAAATCGGGGAAACTCCCCAAGAAAGGGATTGAGCGGTCCTTTAAATCCATCCAGGAACGCATCCTAGATTTAATGGGTCCCTTGACTAAAATTCTGAACTTATCAGAACAAGCAGCCGCTTCTGATCAGCCAGTAGACCTAATACAATTACGCGGCTGGGCCCAGAGGGCTATTTGCCTAGCAGGCACGGCTAACACCTCCTGCTCAATCGAGAGACACCGCTCTATATTAATGCGGCTAGACCCCCAACTCTCCCACCTGGCCGAAACCGAACCCGGTCCTTCAGCGGGCGGTATGCTCTTTGGGGATAACCTCCTCAAAGACATCAATAAATTTGTGGGATTATTCTCAGGACTTGATAAAGCCCAAACATCACTGAGGAAATCAGGGGCCGTGAGAGTTTTTAACAGGGCCGGCAGAAGTAGAGGCCGATCTGCCGGCGGTGGTTCCACCTATAGGCCACAAAACAGAAACCCCCAATACCAGTATCAGCAGGCTCCTCCCACCTACCCAGTTCCAGTGGCACAACCAGCACCGTTCTTTCCACCCCGAGGCAGACCATGTCGCGGACGCGGCGGACGTGGTTACACCCGATCCCGGCCTCCATTCGGTGAGTATACCCTACACTCCACAACCACACATACCAGTGGGGGGACGCCTGAGATATTTTATCCACGCCTGGTCTGCGATTACGGCAGACCCGTGGATATTGCAGACGGTCGGGGGTTTCCAAGTAGAACTTCTATCGTCACCGATGTTAAATGTGATACCTCATCCTATCAATTTCACGCGCCACAGCGTGGCTCTCATAGAGAACGAAATTCAGGACCTCTGGTCCAAACAGGCAATTTTAAAAGTAGAAAATTGTTCCCCGGGATTCATAAGCAATCTTTTCCTTGTCAAGAAAAAAGGGGGCGGGTTCCGTCCCGTAATAAACCTACGAAACCTGAACCAACACGTCTGCTACAGACACTTCAAAATGGAGGGCATTCACTGCCTCCGAGACCTCCTACGGCCGGGAGACTGGTTAGGGAAAATAGACCTGAAGGACGCCTATCTCACCGTCCCTATTCACACGGAGTCACAACACCTACTCCGATTCCGTTGGAAGAGTCAGATATGGCAGTTTGCCTGCCTCCCGTTCGGGCTGTCGTCAGCACCATGGTGTTTCACGAAGTTGATGAAACCAGTGGTGGCGTTGCTACGAAGCAGAGGGGTACGCCTAATTATTTATCTAGACGATATCCTTATCATGGCGCACTCAAAGACCCTTGTTTCCCTCCACATGTCTTGGACGGTCTCCCTATTACAGACACTGGGTTTCTTAATCAACCGCGAAAAATCGGTCCTAATTCCGGCCCAAGTGATGGAATTTTTAGGTTTCCTAGTGGACACCAAACAAGCTGTCCTCCGTCTTCCAAAAACAAAATTGGCCCTAATTCGCAAGGAAATCAGGGCAGTGCTCCGCAAAGGCTCCTTGTCCTTACGGGTTCTGGCCCGCTTAGTGGGACTCTTGGCTGCATCCATCCAGGCCATCTTCCCGGCCCCACTTCATTACAGGGCCCTTCAGAGGCTCAAGATTTTACACATTCGCCAGGGCCTCAGGTATGCGGACGAGATCCCTCTCTGCCCGGAGGCAATAGAAGAATTGCAGTGGTGGCTTCGCCACGCCGTCGAGTGGAACGGCAAGACCATCTTCAATTCCGGGCCCGACATCATCATAGAGTCGGACGCGAGCCGCCACGGCTGGGGCGCTCGCTGCGGGACAGATTCCACAGGGGGGACTTGGTTTACCTCCGAGTCGGAGTTACACATCAATGCGTTGGAACTGTTGGCGGCATTTTTTGCCGTCAAGAGCTTCATCCCACAGGCTTCCAATTGCTGTGTACTGTTCCGCATGGACAATGTGGCCGCGGTTCAGTACGTCAACCGCTTGGGAGGCACCAGATCCAGGATCCTTGCAGAGCTGGCGAAGGAATTCTGGCATTTTTGCTTGGCCCGCAACATTGTCCCTATCGCGGAATATATTCCAGGAATATCCAACACGGTAGCCGACTGGTACTCACGCCACCTTGTCGACTCCAGCGACTGGCGGCTGGATCGCTCTGTATTCCGCCTTTTGGAACTTCTTTGGGGCCCGTTGAACATGGACTTGTTCGCTTCTCGCCTCAACCACCAGCTGCCCCACTTCTTCAGCTGGAGGCCCGACCCAGAAGCATCCGCGGTGGACGCGTTCCGCCACATTTGGCCAGAAGGAACTCACTATGCGTTCCCCCCATTCCAGATGATACCCAGAGTTCTCCTCCACGCCTCGAACCAACAGGCAACAATTGTGCTGATCACACCCTGGTGGCCGACACAACCCTGGTTCCCTCTCCTCTTGGGGATGGCCGTGGACTATCCCAGACTGATTCCCCTGTCCCCAATGCTGTTGACCAACCCGTCCGGGGAACCCCACCCTCTAGTTGTGGAGGGCAACCTCCACCTCCTAGCATGGCTGATTTCAGGATCCCAGAAACGGATATCAACCTTTCAGGATCAGCTAGGGATCTCCTCGCCGTGGCCTGGGCCCCCGGGACCAGATCAACCTACCGGTATGCCTGGCGACTCTGGGTTCGTTGGTGTGATCAACGACAGGTTGATCCCATACACGCCCCTGTGTCCGTGGTGGTGAATTATTTGGCAGAGTCCTTTGATTCTGGCAAATCCTACAGCTCCATCAACATATACCGTTCGGCTATATCAGCATACCACTGTCCAGTTAACTCTTTAGCTGTGGGAAAACACCCATTGGTCTGTAGACTACTGCGGGGCATTAAATTCCAACGCCCCCCTAGACCCAGATATCAGTCAACTTGGGACGTCTCCAAGTTACTTGACATGTTTGCTTCATGGGAGGATAATGAGGGATTATCCCTACGATTACTGTCTTTCAAACTCACAGTTCTACTCTGTTTGGTCTCAATCAAGCGCGTCTCAGACGTAAGAGCGCTAGACATCTCCAGGCGCCAATTTTCGCCCCAAGGAGTCAGTTTTTCAGTGGTCCGCAGGACAAAAACGAGTATTCAATCTGTCTTCTATCCCTTCTTTTCCACTCACCCGCGACTTTGCGTGGTTCGCTGCTTACAAACTTATGAAGCACGCACGTCGGCGCTTCGACCACCGAATTTGTCCCAACTTTTGGTCTCGTACGTCAAGCCCCATCACCCAGTCTCTTCCGCCACACTGGCACGGTGGGTACGTTCCACCATGGAAATGGCGGGCATAGACGTCTCCCTATTTGGAGCGCATTCTACTAGGGGTGCTATGGCTACGAAAATTATCTCCTCTGGAGGCTCTCTTTCTGACCTACTTAGGGCGGCTGATTGGTCCTCGGAGTCCACCTTTCGAAACTTCTATTTCAGACCGGAGGCCCATGTGTCCATGTCGATTTTATGAGGTTTTATCTGCATGTATAAATTGTTAATTCTGTTGTTTGCTTTAAACTTGCATAAGATACGAAGCCTCCTGTCTGATATATAAATTGAGATTTTCCTAGTTTGTGAAGGAAAATATTAGTTATATGAAGACAGGAAGCGAGTATCTTCCCTCCCTTCCCATCCCTATTACGATTATTTCTCTTCTCCTTGCAGGTTATTGAACATTACAGTCCTGATCCTGAAACACGGATGGTTTAAGTGGCTCACAATCCCTGTTGGATTGAAGTTGGTCTGTTTTTCTCCTGAAGGCGACGGTCGGTCGGCCCAGAATACTTCGGTTTTTCCATTGATCCCCGTTGGGATGAAATCAGTTCGGTTGAAGCGGTTCAGTTGATCCTTCCCTTTTCGCTCCTTTCAGACGCGGATATCGTGCTTCGATAAGGAAGTCCCTGACCATCGCAAGGAGAGAGGATCGGACTTACGTTTCCTGATTGCTCGGATCTACATAAAGAAAGAGGATGTGGTTACCTCAGACAGTCCCATATATAGGCTGAGGCCTGGGAGGGGCTACGTTGCCCCAGGGACTGCTGGGATTGGTAGTCCTTTTGAGTTTTTTATTATAGATTATCATAAAAGTTTTTTTATGTATTTCTGCTATGAGCTTTAGTAAAGAGAGATTTGCATAAGATACTCGCCTCCTGTCTTCATATAACTAATATTTTCCTTCACAAACTAGGAAAATCTCAATTTTCACAGCATATTATATATTGTCACATTGCTATTTGTAATTTGCTTATATATCATATTTATGGGCACTTATTTTAAGTTTTACCATTAGGTAAAATTTCGTAATTTATTGCACAGCTGCCAGAGCTGCTCTCCATTCGTTTATCATATTTTGAAGTTTTTGTGCAGCAGCTGCAGCGATATTCGCTTTTCACTTTATTTCATTTCATTCACTCCAGCATTAGTTTTTTGTATTTCAGGTAGAATAGGAAAGCCCCTCTTGTCATAAAAGTTGATTGAATTTTTCAGAAGCTGGGGAGGGCTGGACAGAATTCAGGGAATCCTAATAAAGGTAGAGTCACTTTTTAATACTAAAATATTGTCTTCACAACTAAAGTTTTGGACTCCTGTATACGGGAACATGAGACTTGAGATTTTCCCACAGCCCAAGTGTGACATTAACAGGGAATTTTATATTATGGAGTTGATGTCACGTCTGTATAGTAGTAGGACAATTAAGAAGCGTGTTCATGAAAAAGACACACTTCTTAAGACAAAAAGGTGTTCTGCTGCCTTTTGGTGCTTCAAGCACCTTTAACCAAACCGTGAAGCCACTATCTCATCCAGAGAAGTCATTATCTGGAATAGACCTGTGTTATATAACAGGTGGTATTCGGACTCTTTCACATTTAATTTGATGCTGCTGTATTACAATGGAGCATCAGGCTGTCGTCTTCCTCCACTGCTGTGTGTCCAGTGAAGGATTCTTTGGAAATGCAGATACCCAACCCATTCAAGGTCCCTCAAGCTTATAGGAGCAAATAGCTTTCGATGTCTGGGATGTTTAAAAAACACATGCCGAAAAAAAAGAAACAGTCAAGTAACTTAAAGGAAATTAGCAAAATTGCAGGTTACGAGAGACGATTATCATGCAGTGTTTTGAGTAAACTACTGTAGTAAAATGCCAATTGGGTCCATGAATATTTATTTTAAATGGGGATTTTTTAAATAGGGTGACATGCATTCCCTTGGAAGTTGGTGCATTAAAAATATTAAAAATAACTTTTAAAATTACATTTACCACTTCAGGCCTGAACCATTTGGCTGGCTAAAGACCAGAGCACTTTTTGCCATTCGGCACTGCATCGCTTTAACTGACAATTGCGCGGTCGTGCGACTTGACCCCCAAACAAAATTGATGTACTTTTTTCCCCACAAATAGAGCTTTCTTTTGGTGGTATTTGATCACCTCTACGGTTTTTATTTTTTGCGCTATAAACAAAAATATAGTGACAATTTTGAAAATAAATAATATTTTTTACTTTTTGCTATAATAATAATCCCCCACAAATTTATAAAAAAACGATTTTTTTTCCTCATTTTAGTCCGATACGTATTCTTCTACATATTTTTGGTAAAAAAAAATCACAATAAACATTTATTGACTGGTTTGCGCAAAAGTTATAGCGTCTACAAAATAGGGGATCGTTTTATGTAATTTTTATTAATATATTTTTTTTAACTAGTAATGGCGGCGATCAGCGATTTTTATCATGACTCTGACATAATGGCGGACACGTCGGGAACTTTTAGCGCTATTTTAGGACCATTCACATTTTCACAGCAATCAGTGCTATAAATATGCACTTATTACTGTGTAAATGTGAATGTCAGTGAAGGGGTTAACCAGGAGGAGGAGCTGAAGGGGTTAAGTGTGCCCTAGGGATGTGTTCTAACTGTAGGGAGAATGGGCTATGTGTGACATAACACTGTTCACCGCTTACGATTACAGGGAGTCCTCTCACTAGGCAGGACAGGGAAATGCTTGTTTACATTAGCATTAGTTCTTCCTCTCTGTGAGACAATCGCAGGACTCCTGGCGGACATCGAGTCCGCAGGACCAGCAATCACACTCACGGAGCTCGCGGCGGGCGTGCCGCTTCTTAAAGGCGACATACAGGTACGTTAATATGCCTGTATGTGCCATTCTGCCAACGTATATCGGCGTGAGCCAGTAAGCAAGCAGTTAACAAGTTAAAACTTATTACAATTTTAGAAACCAGGTTTACATATACTATGAACCTGTACATCCAGGATATCTTGTTTAATTGTTTGCCACACTTTTTGCTGTTGGCTTATCTGGCCAGGGATAGCCATGGACAAATCTGTCATTACTGACCTCTGTACCGAACTGTAGAAAAAGACCATTATCTTCTATGGCCATCTTTGGTCACAAGTCAAGACTCTCATGGTCATTAAAGGAGTTGTAAAGAAAACATGTTTTTCACCTTAATGAAATCTATGCATTAAGGTAAAAAAACATCTAATGCTGCCCCCGTTATACTTACCTGACCCCTCGAAAGTCCCACGTGGTTTCCGATATCCTCTTCGTCGCTCAGCCTGGCCGCTGATTGGCTAGAGCGGATGGATTGAGAGCAATGCAGCCATTGGCTGGCGCTGCTGTCAATCACTTCTAGTGATGCAGCGTGCCAAGGGGCGGGGCCGAGTGATACAGTAAGCGGCTATGGCCGCTCGCTGTATCACGGGAGCGCGCCCGCAATTACTGACCACCATGCGAGCTCTCTCATGACTGTGGTGAGTAATTGCGGGGAGGATCAGAGACAGCCGCCGAGGGACCCCAGAAGACGTGGATCGGGGCCACGCTGTGCAAAACGAACTGCACAGTGGAGGTATAACATGTTTGTTATTTTAAAGGTAAAACATTTTTTCCTTTACAAACGCTTTAAAGGTAATTATTTGAGTAAAAGAAGGACTGGACAGAATCAAGGGAATCCCAACAAAGGTCATCCTTCCAAAGACTAAAAAATTCTCCCCACAACAAAACTCTTGGACTCCCTGTATCCGGGAACTGTAGACTTGAGATATTCCCACAGCCCAGTGTGAATTTAACAACAAACTTCAAATTATGGAGGTGATGTCGCCTCTGTAGGGTGATAGGACAATAAGAAGTGTGTTCATGAAAAAGACACACTTCTGAAGACAAACGATGGCCTACTGCCTTTTGGTGGCTCTAGCACTTTCAATGAGGTTGTAAAGACAGAAGTTCTTCTAGAGGTGTCGTTGCCTGGGGCGGACTTGTCCTATATAATAGGTGGTATTGGTGACTTTTTCTTAATTAATTGTTTGTTACCACCGTTTTTGAATAGAACATCAGGCCGTCTCCTTCTTCCACTTCTGTGTTTCCAATGGAGGATTCTTTGGGAATGTAGATATCCAACCTATACAAGATTCCTCAAGCTCGTGGAAGCAATTAGCTTTCACTGTCTGGGATGTTTATTTTTTTGAAAACTTGACAATAGCAAGACTGCAGGTTACAAGAGCCGATTACCATGCAATGTTTTGAATAAACTATTAAAATGTCAATCGGTTCCATGAATATGCATTTTAAAAGAGGATTTCTACGATGCAAGTGACATGCTTATGTGCACAAAACCGAATCACAATGTAATATGTAGCTAAACATTTT
The DNA here is from genome assembly GCF_905171775.1 of Rana temporaria. Taxonomy (NCBI): domain Eukaryota; kingdom Metazoa; phylum Chordata; class Amphibia; order Anura; family Ranidae; genus Rana; species Rana temporaria. The sequence goes on along the minus strand of NC_053491.1, from coordinate 461,602,237 downwards.
CAGTTTTGTACTACGATACAACAACATCCATTAGTACATTACTAGGGATGAGCTTCGTATTCGAGTCAAACTCATGTTCGACTCGAACATCGTATGTTCGATCGTTCGTCGAAATATGAACAAAACGGGTCGTTCGCGCCAAATTCGAGTTACGTTTCACAGACCATAATTCACTGCGGCATCGCTGGCTGATGATTGGCCAAGCATGCACTATGACCCGCATGCTTGGCCAATCACAGCGCGCAAAAAACGGAAAGCCATAATTGGCCAAAGCCATTGGCCAATTATGGCTCAGGGGGTTTAGTACACGCCACGCCTAGTGTGTTGCTGTGGTTAAGAGAGGACAGAGAGAGTGTCATTTTTTGCAGGTAGATAGAGCAGGCAGGCTAGTCAGTTAATGTTACAGTGTGTAGAGGATATATATACATCCCAGGTGTTGTACATATATTTATACACTGTATAGTTTAGCTAGATCAATTCTTCCTAATTTACTGGCAGGCAGGTGATTGTGCTAGCTGCAGTATTCTTACGTGGTCTATTGCCTGTGTCCTCTGTAGTTTGCACCTCAAGCTACTTGGTGTGTACTGCCCGTGTGCTCTGTAGTTTGCACCTAAAACTACTTGGTGTGTACTGGCCGTGTGCTCTGTAGTTTGCACCTAAAGATTCAGGAGCAGTGATTTTAACCACTTGCCGACCGCGCACCTCTGTTCTACGTCGGCAAGTTGGCTCTGCTGGGCGAGAGCACGTAGTATAACGTCCTCTCTCTCAGCCGCCACTAGGGGCGCGCGCCCCCCCGCTCGCCCCCGACTCCCGTGCGTGTGCCCGGCGGGCGCGATCGCCGCTGGGCACACGCGATCGCTCGTTACAGAGCGGGGACCGGGAGCTGTGTGTGTAAACACCCAGCTCCCGGTCCTGTCAGCGGGGGAAACGCTGATCTTCTGTTCATACAATGTATGAACAGAGGATCAGTGTTTCCCCTAGTGAGAAGACACCCCCCCCCCACAGTAAGAACACACAAGGGACATACTTAACCCCCGCCCCCTAGTGTTAACCCCTTCACTGCCAGTGGCATTTTTATAGTAATCCAATGCATTTTTATAGCACTGATCGCTATAAAAATGCCAATGGTCCCAAAAATGTGTCAAAAGTGTCCGAAGTGTCCGCCATAATGTCGCAATACCGAAAAAAAATCGCTGATCGCCGCCATTACTAGTAAAAAAAATATATTAATAAAAATTACATAAAAATACCCCCTATTTTGTAAACGCTATAACTTTTGCGCAAACCAATCAATAAACGCTTATTGCGATTTTTTTTACGAAAAATAGGTAGAAGAATACGTATCGGCCTAAACTGAGGAAAAAAATGTTTTTTTATATATTTTTGGGGGATATTTATTATAGCAAAAAGTAAAAAATAATCATTTTTTTCAAAATTGTCTCTCTATTTTTGTTTATAGCGCAAAAAATAAAAAACGCAGAGGTGATCAAATACCACCAAAAGAAAGCTCTATTTGTGGGGAAAAAAGGACGCCAATTTTGTTTGGGAGCCACGTCGCACGACCGCGCAATTGTCTGTTAAAGCGACGCAGTCCCGAATCGCAAAAAGTACTCTGGTCTTTGGGCAGCAATATGGTCCGGGGGTTAAGTGGTTAATGATGCTTAAATAAAAAAAATTAAAAAAAAATGAAAAATTCCTTTAAATATTGTACCTGCTGGGTGTCTATAGTATGCCTGTGAAACCGTCTTTGAGAACCCGGGTCTTGCCCCAGGGAACATGTATCAATCGAAAAAAGTTTAAAAAAACGGTTGTTTTTTCAGGAGTCTTTTTTTCTATTGATACATGTTCCCTGGGGCAAGACCCAGGTTCTCAAAGACGTTTTACAACAATAACTTTCATATTAGGCTTTAAAATTAGCACTTTTGAATTTGAATGTTCGAGTCCCATAGATGTCAATGGGGTTCTAAATGTTCGCGCAAACGTTTGGTCCGTTCGAAAGGTTCTGGTGCGAACCGAACGGGGGGGGGGGGGGGGTTGGGTTCGGCTCATCCCTATACATTACTTGAGAAGGATGGAAAAGGGAAAATTTATTGTCATATACTTACCGTAATTTTCCTTTCCTGATGGACTCCATGGCAGCCTACGTGTGGGTTAATCCCGCCTCCTCTCCAATGCTATAGGACCCCATACCCATAAAAGTCAGCTCCCAGTACTGGTGTTCCGTAACTAGCCGACTCCTTAATTTCAGGGTGGGAACTCCGTCTGCCATGGAGTCCATCAGGAAAGGAAAATTACGGTAAGTATATGACAATAAATTTTCCCTTTTCCTGACTGACTCCATGGCAGCCTACGTGTGGGAAATAACTAGCCAGACCACACGGGTGGGTATGCTGAACAAAAAGTTATTTTAATTTGTCCCGTCAACCGACAGGATTCTTAAACCAAAATTCACAGAGGAAAGAGATGCAGGCTCAACACAATAATGAGACATAAATGTATTTATGGAGGCCCAAGAGGCCGCTTTACAGATGACATCCGGAGCCACATGACGAGCTGCCGCCCAGGAAGCTGCCATCCCTCTGGTGGAGTGTGCCGTCACCGCCTGCGGGGGAGCCAAGCCCTTAGCCCTATAAGCCTGCTGGATTGTCTGGACGATCCAAGATGCAATTGTCCTGGTAGAGGCCTTGTTCCCTTTATTACTGCCTGAGTGCAGGATAAACAGATGATCGGAGCGTCTAAAGGGAGACGTAACTTGAAGGTACTCAGTAAGGATCTTGCCTATGTCCAGAGGGTGAGTTTCGTTGGAATCCGGAGACCTAAAAGTAGGAAGAACAACTTCTTGATTTTCGTGAAATACTGACAAAACTTTTGGATTTGAGCCCAGCATGGGTATCAAAACCACTCGATCCGGGAAGAACGTTAGGAACGGCTCTTTGTGACCGAGAGACCCGATCTCTGACACTCTTTTGGCCGATGTGATAGCGACCAAAAATGCAACCTATCTATCTATCTATCTATCTATCTATCTATCTATCTATCTATCTATCTATCTATCTATCTATCTATCTATCTATCTATCTATCTATCTATCATTACATCTATTTATTCTCACATTTAAACTAACTTTATTTTTGCGTAAGTCGTCTGTGAATAGGGATGGACCTAACTCACGTCTAAGTTAAAATAATGACGTCCTACCTATGCATTTCATTCGGCACGGGGAGGCGCTACATTTAAATGAAACCCGCCCCCAACCCGCCCAATTTGAAATCCGCCGCCAGAAATACACTACGTCGCCGTAACTTACGGCGCAAACTCGCTGAGGATTCGAAACAACGCCAGGTAAGGTACGGCGGCGTAGTGTATCTCTGATACGCTGCGCCGTTCTACATGTATGTGGATCTGGCCCATGGACTTTAATGGCACCCCAGTCTTAGTCCGTAGGGTTCAGTATTAGGTTGGCCCACCCTTTGCAGCTATAACAGCTTTAACTCTTCTGAGAAGGCCATCCACAAGGTTTAGGAGTGTGTCTATGGGAATATTTGACCATTCTTCCAGAAGCGCATTTGTGAGGTCAGGCACTGATGTTGAATGAGAAGGCCTGGCTCACAGTCTCCACTCTAATTCATCCCAAAGGTTTTCTATTGGGTTTAGGTCAGGACTCTGTGCAGGCCAGTGAAGTTTCTCCACCCCAAACTTGCTCATCCATGTCTTTATGGACCTTGCTTTGTGCACTCATCCAAATCATTTGGTGGAGGGGGGATTATGGTGTGGGGTTGTTTTTCAGGGGTTGGGCTTGGCCCCTTAGTTCCAGTAAAGGAAACTCTTAGGGCGTCAGCATACCAAGACATTTTTGGTCAATTTCATGCTCCCAACTTTGTGGGAACAGTTCCTTAGAACACCCCAGGTGGCTCCACCTAACCTCCCACCTCTCTTTCCATAAAGTACTAAGTACAAGATTCTGGAAAGAAGTAGGAGATCTTGGTGACACCACCTGTGAGTCACCCAGCACTACTCTGAGCCACTCCCAACCCAGATCACAAAAACACACCTACTCTCAAAAAAGCCTACACTATTCTTCTAGCACACTAGAGTGTGCTACACTTACACTCGTTAAGGTACTACCATAAGTTATAACTATATTACAGAGTGTTTTGGTGCCTTAGATAGCCAGTTTGAAAGTGTGGGCTGTCTTACTGTAAACCAATGCACACAAACACATGGCATAACACACCTTACCACACCACAACAATATGAATCCATCCTAATTTATTGTTCTGCATTAGACTTCCAAAAATGCACAAAAGCGACTCTGGTGGGACTCGAACCCACAACCTTTGAATAACTACAACCACTAGAAGTCCAATGCGCTATCCATTGCGCCACAGAGCCCTGCCTGCAGCTGGTGGTTGATCATTCATATTTAGCCTATTTCCTGCCCTGATAAGTTCATGAGGGACAATCCTCCTGAAGTTACGTCCTTTGCCTGGTTTTGGGTAGTTGAAAAAGAGATGGGAAAGCACTAATGTGTCTGTGTCATGCAAGTGCTGTTTGCTTTCTCTTTTTGTATCCTTCTTTTCCCCTCCACACGGGGTTACAGGATGAGGTGATATTCAAAAAAGTCCAACAACTTCTATTCTAATACCCTGGCAAGCATAGCCTGGTAAATGGGTAATATTTAAAAATGTAAAGTGATGTTCCAGACCCCAAACACTTGTTTTTTTTTAACCACTTAAGACCCAGACATTTAGGCAGCTAAAGGACCTGGGCAGTTTTTGCGATTCGGCACTGCGTCGCTTTAACTGACAATTGCGTGGTCGTGCGAAGTGGCTCCCAAACAAAATTGGCATCCTTTTTTTCCCACAAATAGAGCTTTCTTTTTGTGGTATTTGATCACCTCTGCGTTTTTTATTTTTTGCGCTATAAACAGAAATAGAGCGGCAATTTTGAAAAAAAAAACAATATTTTTTTTTTTGCTATAATAAATATCCCCCAAAAATATATAAAACATTTTTTTTCCTCAGTTTAGGCCGATACGTATTTTTCTACCTATTTTTGTTAAAGAAAAATCGCAATAAGCGTTTATCGATTGGTTTGCGCAAAATGTAAAGTGTTTACAAAATAGGGGATAGTTTTATTGCATTTTTATTAATTTTTTTTTTTTTACTACTAATGGCGGCGATCAGCGATTTTTTTCGTGACTGTGACATTATGGCGGACACTTCGGACAATTTTGACACATTTTTGGGACCATTGTCATTTTCACAGTAAACAATGCATTAAAAATGCATTGTTTACTGTGAAAATGACAATTGCAGTTTGGGAGTTAATCACAAGGGGGCGCTGAAGGGGTTAAGTGTGACCTCATTTGTGTTTCTAACTGCAGGGGGGTGTGGCTGTAGGTGTGACATCATTGATTGTGTTTCCCTATAAAAGGGAACACACGATCAATGACGGCGCCACAGTGAAGAACGGGGAAGCTGTGTTTACACACAGCTCTCCACGTTCTTCAGCTCTGGGGACAGATCGCGGGACTCCAGCGGCAATCGGATCCGCTGGTCCCGCGGTCACGGAGCTTCGGACCGGGTCGCGGGCACGCGCCCGCGACCCACGGCTGGGCACTTAAAGAGGACGTACCTGTACGTGCTTGTGCCCAGCCGTGCCATTCTGCAGACGTATATGTGCAGGAGGCGGTCCTTAAGTGGTTAAAGACTCCTCTGTATTTGTCTAAAGATTTAGAACAGGTGACCCGGGCCCGCGGAGCCCCCTGATGTGGCCCACGACTTCCTGCTCTGGGTTGGAATAAAATAGAATAGTATTTTTGTGTGTATATCACTTTTGTGTTGCAGCTCACCTTTATTTAGTTATTGTTACAATTTTTAGCGCGGTATTATCTTTTTGTCTATAATCTCATACATGCACTTTGCGGGTCTTGTCAATTTGCACTTCCCTATATTTTCACTAGGTGTCAGCATGGTAGAAAACTGCAAGAAGGTTAAAGGGGTATTAAGACCCTTCTCTACTAGAGACTTTTTTCTTTAATTTTTTGCACACACGTTAAAATCCACAAATGCAGGCCTGTGTCCTCTGTAGTGTGCACCTAAAGCTACGTGGTGTGTACTGCCTGTGTCCTCTGCAGTGTGTACCTAAAGCTACGTGGTGTGTACTGCCTGTGTCCTCTGCAGTGTGCACCTAAAGCTACGTGGTGTGTACTGCCCGTGTCCTCTGCAGTGTGCACCTAAAGCTATGTGGTGTGTACTGCCCGTGTCCTCTGCAGTGTGCACCTAAAGCTACGTGGTGTGTGTACTGTCTGTGTCTGTGCTATTTTTCTCAATGATTTTCATCCATATTGCAGGGACCAGACATTACATTAAAGCCGCAAGCAGTTTTAAATTACTTTTTTCTTATAGTAATCTCATTTTTTGCAGGGACAGTTCTAAACACGTGTCACTTCACAGGCATACTATAGACACGCAGCAGGTACGATATTTAAAGGAATTTTTCATTTATTTTTATTTTTTCACTTTAAGCATCATTAAAATCACTGCTCCAGAAAAAACGACAGGTTTTTTTTTTCTTTTTTTTTTTTTTTAAAGTGTATTTTGTGCGTGTACTCGAGAGAGGAGCCGGACTGCAGGAGTTGGGAGTAGGCAGGCCTCCCCCAGAGGCAATCTGCCACCTTTCTCCATGCCCCGGGTGGCAATGGCGGGTGTGTGAGGGGGTCCTCCCACACAGCCCGCCCTACCTGCTCCGCTTTGAAGCCCAACGGGGCAGAGGGACTCCCTATAAGGGAGTGAGAGGATTAGCCCGCTCAACCAGCCCCATTAGTCCTTCGCCTCTCTTTAGAGACCGCGTGGTCAAAGTGCGTGTGTTAACCCAATTTAGAGTGCATGTGTAGGTGTGGTGAATTGTGTAGGTGTGGTGGTTTTTGTGGGAGGGGGGTGGGCGTACTAAGCACAGGCTTACTCTGCATAGCACACCCACCGGGAGCCGTTTTTAAAACTTTTTTTCCATTGATACATGTTCCCTGGGGCAAGACGTTTTACGACAATAACTTGCATATTAGGCTTTAAAATGAGCACTTTTGAATTTGAACGTTCGAGTCCCATAGACGTCAATAGGGTTCTAAATGTTCGCCAAGCGGTCGGTCCGTTCGAAGGTTCTGGTGCGAACCGAATGGGGGGGGTGTTCGGCTCATCCCTAATGGCCAGCTTTAGACACAATCTCAGATCCAACCAGAAATTGTCAGATTCGGTAAACAATCTCTAATATTTGTGTGTACCACGCTGTGTCCTCATCATGTATCTGCACTATTTGAGTTGAAAGTGTTATCTGAATTAATGTGAAATTCTTTTTCAATAAGTCCAAGAGCATTCCATTCATTTTTGGGCCAAGTACATTAATAAACAGCTGGAACACAACACTTCACAATATCAGCTCTATCTGAAGTCTCTTTGATGTTCTTAAACCCCTTTATGACGCTACCCTGTGCTGTGAAGGTGACAGACAGAAGTGTGGACGCTTCCTCATTGTCACCTGGACACACTTCTCAACGACACACTTCTAGTCTTTTGTTATTCATCTGTTTGATCTATTGTACAGCTGTACTTCTTTCCTAGACCAACACATTGCTCCTGGAATAGTTTCCACTTCCATATTATCTCTATATACAACAATATCCCAAAGTTAATCTGACTATTGACCTACAATGGTAGTCAAATAGGTGGATTCAGAAAGACTTAGGCCGGCGTATCAGAAGATACGCCGGCCTAAGTCTGAATCTGCGCAAACGCAAATTTAAGCGTATTCTGGTAACCAGATACGCTTAAATTAGGCTAAGATACGAGCGGCATAAGTGTCTTACACCGTCGTATCTTAAAGTGTAATTTTTACTCTGGCCGCTAGGTGGCACTTCCATTGCGTTTGGCGTAGAATATGTAAATGACTAGATACGCCGATTCACGAACGTACGCCCGGCCGCCGCAGTACAGATATGCCGTTTACGTAAGGCATTTTCAGGCGTAAAGTTATTCCATCAAATAGCTGGACTAGTAATGTTAAGTATGGCCGTCGTTCCCGCGTCGAAATTTGAAAATTTTACGTTGTTTGCGTAAGTCGTCCGTGAATAGGGCTTGACGTAATTGACGTCCACGTCGAAACCAATACGTCCGTGCGGCGTACTTTGCCGCAATGCACACTGGGATATGTACACGGACGGCGCATGCATCCGTGTACATATTGACGTTCGTAAAAAACGTCAATCATGTCAGGTCACAGTTAATATACATAAAACACGCCCCCCACATCCTCATTTGAATTAGGCGCGCTTACGCAGGCCCCATTTACGCTACGCCGCCGTAACTTAGCAGGCAAGTACTTTGTGAATACAGTACTTGTCTTGCAAACTTACGGCCGCGTAGTGTAAATATGATACGCTACGCAGCCGCAACGATGCGCCCGCCTACCTGAATCCAGCTAAAAATTTCAAGCACTGTTCTTATAGTCATGTAAAGATGCATAGCATATGCATTGAGGAAAATTGGAATGCCAGGCAGGGGATTCTTCCAATCCTGACCTCATACTTGAAGTTTTTACAAAGAACAGAGTCTTCTCAAACACTTTTCATATACGAGGCTCAGTTTGTGGATGGGGCCTACTCACCCTGCACGCAGGGCTGACCTTTCTCGTGTACGCACTATCAATGTTCGGGACCAGGTGGGGTCACGCTCATGTGAAAGTCAGCTTTCAACTAGCGCAGACCTTATGCTTTCTCATCATTAACTCCTCCCACTCTCCAGTACCATGCGGCTAGATATATGGGGTCTCCAAACCATTGGATTGGTCCCAGATAGTAACTGACTGCTAGGAAGGGAGTCAGAGCACTGACAACCTCACTACTGAAGGACCCGCACCTTTGCCAGGTACCACACCATGATCGGCTGCTATAAATTTTTCGCTGGGTCCTGGTTACCCGTGGTGACAGCTCTCTAACTTTGACTCTCCTGCCTAGTTAACTTTGCATAGAAGCCCTGCTTCATACCCCATGTGTGCTTTACAGATCCTGTTCTTCTGTTACGCCATGTTCCACCATGCACCCCTTGAATAACTTCAGACCAGGCTTAAGAACAGTTCAAGAAATTTACTTAAAACATTTAGATACATTACAGCATTTACATGCAACTCGGTTAATTTCCTAACTATCCCGTGCCTGCCCAGGAATAACTGAAAGGGTGAGAGTCCCAAAACTGGTAGTGTCCAAAATTGGTGAATCCCTTGGGGTGGCAGACGAAGGTTACATACTTTCTGTTGACATGGACCCTTTGGCTCCCATGCGGTCCTATTTAGCACATTAACTGCTTAGCCTGACCTTCCCTATGTATTTATATCAACCGGAAAGGAAGGCAGGACGCAAAAGGGCAGAAAATGATCCAGCAATCTGTTATCTTTTTAAATGGGTACAAATACTTGCTGAAATCTGCTTTATGTAATATTGTGGCCATGATAGCAGCAGAAGGTTTATTACATCAGAGATATCATTAGTAACTGTTATTCAGTGAAACGCGTATTTTGTAAAGTGTGCATCCACTACAGGTTTATACCAGTGATTTATTAGAGTCTTTAAAGTGGTTGTAAAGGTTCGTGTTTTTTCACCTTAATGCATGCTATGCATTAGGGTGAAAAAACACCTCGCTGCCACGTGCCCAAAGACCGCCCCCCCCCCCCCCTGTTTTACTTACCTAAGCCCGTTCACCTGCTGTGCGCTTCCCCGCAGGGGGGGACTGACAACTCATGGGGCAATAGAAGATTATGGGGCCCCTGGACAATAGGATATTATGGGGCCCCCGGGCAATAGGAGATTATGGGGCCCCCAGGAAATAGGAGATTATGGGGCCCCCAGGCAATAGATTATGGGGCCACACATATACACACACATACAGTATACATACACAGTATTCACACACAGACACACAATATACACACACAGTACACATACACACAGAATACACATACACACACTGAAAAGGTACTGAAGAGGCGGGGCAGCTATAATCTTGGGATTTTTTAAAAACACAGATTTGTACATACTGTCCCTGGTTTTACTGAGGCTGGCAACCCTGATGGGGCTCCCTAGTGGCATAGGGCCCTCGGGCAATGCCCGAGTGCCCGAATGGTCAGTCCGCCCCTGTTGCCCTGGCATCCTCTTCTCCACAGAGTCTGCCAGTTGGTTGGATAGATTGATAGCATTGAAGCCATTGGCTCCCGCTGCTGTCAATCACATCCAATGACGCGGCCGCTAGGGGCGGGACTGAGTCATACACTCTGTGTCTACGGACGCAGTATGTATGGCAGGGAGCGCGCCTGCAAGCTAACCCCCTCGGGAAAGAGCTTCCTAGAGGGGGTTAGCTTTAGCGGGGGAGGAGCCGAGACAGTCACGTGGGACCCCAGAACAGGGGGATCGGGGCCATTCTGTGCAAAACGAACTGCACAGTGGAGGTAAGTATGATATGTTTGTTTTTGTTTTTTTATCGAACCCATACAACTGCTTTAAGGTGGGTGCCTTTTACACTACCCTATCCTTGCATCACCAACCTGGTTTTAAAGGGCCCTTAAAAGTTCCTATAAGCAGGTTTGGGAGGTTTTCTGCAAAGTTTGTGATACCAGAGTTAAAGCCATGTCAAAAGACATCTCAACGTGGTCAGAAGATGCTAAGCAATTGTATATGTACTATGGTCTTCCTTATGGTCAGCTTCCAACTACCAACAGACATTAGCAATGCATCTGTTAGGCCCCATACTCACGACCAAACATGTTTGCTGAAACTGGCCCGCGGACCAGTTTCAGCATACATGTTTGGTCGTGTGTAGTTACGAGCGTACAGAATTTCACCGTACATTTGCCCGCCGGGCCGTTTTTCAGCAGACATTTATTTCCAAACTTGTTTTAAAACCGTCCGCTCAAATCCTGTCCGAACGTACATGTTTGGTGGTGAGTACACAAAACCAACGTACAAAAACCCTGCGCATGCTCAGACTAAATGAGGCCACGGGAGCGCTCGTTCAGGTAAAACTCACGTTTGTTTGGGATATGGCACATTCGTCAATAGAAAGATTAATTCTAGCAATAGAACACTGAAGCAAAACACACAATAACCAACGCTTGATGCCGTCGTTTTATTCATTCTTCTCTTGCTATAACTAATCAGTTATTTAGCTCATGTTATTTCAACTGAGTTGTTCCATACTGAAAAGTGACATTTGTTAGCTGTGATGTAGTAAGATTTTTGCAAACTTTTATTGGCCCGACGTATCATATTTTTAGTGGTCCTCCACATTTCAAATTTTTTGCTTTTAATGTTTAATGGTTATCTTTCCCACTTTCTTTAGGTGTTTATAGTTATGTCACCATTTAGAATATTTTAATAGGAAATAGTTTTGATTTAGCTTTTGTTTGTATATTTAACAGGATTTTTTTGAAGGTTGTTTAAATTGTCTACCATGTTGGCACACCAAATGACCCCCCCCCCCCCCCCCCCCACATGAGTTAGTGAATATTTTAGATTAAACATTTTATTTGTTTGTAATGTTTGATGCCTAAAATAATACCCACAGTATTACAAACAATAGGCACGTTTTTCAAATCAACAAAAAGGCTTTTATTTGAGCAAATTATAAAAAGGATCAAAAACAGAATGGCAGCACTTGAACAGCTAGCAACATACATGCAAACTTGCATTTGAAACATGGTGAAGGATAAACTAGCCAACCTCAGGAAGCACACAAAATAAAATCTGAAGCAGCAGCACATAACCAAAGGAACCCAAGCTGTGGTAGTCCAAACAAGATGCCATTTGTGGGGGATCAAATGGAAGGCAGGGCATCAACGTCTCCTCTTCCTTGCAACCTTCCTTCCAGGCTGCCTTCCAGCGGGTCTTCCCTGGGCCCTTGCAGGTGGGGATGATGTGGCAGCAGGAGAATGGTGTTCAGCAAGCCGGGCCGGGTCACATAGCCCAGTGTCTGGGGTCAGCAGCTCCCTCTGCATCCACCAAAGGGCCTGGTTGATGATGCCCTTGGCCAATTGCCTCTGCTCCTCCGTGCCTTTATTGAGGTCATGTGCCACGGAGGCACTGTAGGCCTCAGTGGGGTTGAGGGGGGCCCTCATGATGGCACTCGCCTCCTGAATCATTTTCAGGCTGGCTTCCTCCACTGCCCCCAATTTCTTCTTACGGCCTGGTGGCCTAATATAAAGGGGAGGAGCCTGGCTGGTGGTGCTTGTCCTGGGGAGCTGCTGAACGCCACTGGGCCCGGCCTCCTCCTGGCTGCCACTGACCCCTTCGTCCTGGCTGACAGTGAGGAGAGGATCTGCCACCTCCTGGCTGGTCTCTTCTTCCTGTGTAAAAAAAAGGGACATGTTGTAATATATTTAGGAATATACTCACTCACATTTTCATGCTTGAATCTTATTTTTTGCCTTGAATTTAAACTTGAAAACAGACTCACCCTCTGACCCCTGCAGTTGTCATCCCTGACACCTATTTGTTTGCCCACGATTTTAGATTTTTACTTCCCAGCTTGTATTTTATTAACCAATATCAAGTCAAGAATCAAACAATAATTAAGATTATTACATAAATAGTTATGAAACTACTATACCTCATCATCGTAGAGGCGCAGATCTGCCTCTCTGTCAGCCAGGCCCTCTTCATCCGACTCTGCAGGGCTGTGGTGATCTGGGGAAGTCCCGCTGGGAGGTAGCGTGGAGGGAAGGTTGGGATTCAGACTTGACATTGATGGCCTGCCTTCCAGTTGATCCCGCAAAAATGACATCTGGTTGTAATACCACAGCTTGGGTTCCTTTGGTGGTCTTGCTGCTGCTCCAGATCTTAGCTGCTTTTGGTGAGCTTTGTACGCTCTCCTATATGTGCCCCTGAGGTTGGCAAGTTTATCCTTCACCATGTTGGCACTGCATTCTGGCACCCATGTCCTCATGTATGCTGCTAGCTGTTCAAGTGCTGCCGCTCGTATGTCCTTGTTATGATAATGGTCCTGCTTTGAATCCCACAGGATGGGCATTTCCCTAAATTTATCCAGCAAATGCTGGATAATGTCTTGGCTCTGCAGGAGATCCATTGTGAAGTTATGATTTATTTTTTTTATTCTAGATTGAAAAAATGAAAAGAAACCAAAAACACAATTAAAAAAAGCCTCAGCATTTACATTGATAGAATATGTTGTTTAAAAAGTAGTACCTATATAGAAATACAAACACAGTGTCTCTTGTTTAGAAAATGCTGGCCAGCTCTGCCCCATTGGTTGGTTTTAGCTAACATTTTTTTTATACATGCCGCCCCTTTGGTTACATTGCAGGAAATAATATAAATCTACAACCATACACAATTATTACAAATGACAGCATTCATCAAGGCACTATTGCATGTGTAGATATCCTGCCCCTCAGCATTGATTACATGAAAGAAACTTCCTAATGACCTCTGTCCAACCAACACAGAACAATACTTGGCCTGATCTGAATACACCCTACATAATTGATAATGAGTCACAGCATTTTTGACCTCTCTATTTTGTGATGTCTACAAAAGCATTTGGGTACGAAAATCACATTCTGGTATCCAAGAGACATAATAGCTTAATAAAACTGTGCAACCAACAGACCAAACCCCCATCCCATTGCTCTACATTTTAGAGCCCGCTGCTGATCCCATGTTTAAATTTCTTACCTGCCTCTCTCACAATCCTCGTTTCTTCCGCTCGCTGAATTAACACGTAACCTACGTAATCACGTCAAGCGCCTTTTATCCACTCCGCGTATGTATGAAACGCCGCCCTCGTCACCTTTGCCATGCCCCTAATCAATTGAAAAAGTAAATATGGCGTTAACTGTGTAGGTTCTGGAATCGCGCGAATATTCTCCGCGTAACCTACGTCAATACGTTGTTGGCATTCGCGACACTCCGCATATGCAATAATCCCCGCCCTCATCTCTGCCCCTGACGGGACATTTCCTCGTTTCCACGCCCCTAATCTCTGTGGGAAGGAAAGATGGCGATGTCACACGAGCGGGCACGGAGCTCTCATGGCGCAAGTGAAGGGACAGAGGCAGGACCGTCCCGATCCAGGCCTAAAAGATATAAAGCCACTAATATGGCGTTCGAAGAAATGGTGGAGTTGGTTTACATCATGAGGAGGAAGGATTATGATGGTGAATGTGGGCCCTACAAAACACCGAACCGTAGGAAGTCACACATAATGGACAAGGTGGCAAGGAGAATGAGGAGAATGTTTGGTGTCACCAGGTCAAAGGAGCAACTACGGAAGCGTTGGTCCGATTTAAAATTGAGGGAGCCACATCACATGAAGAAGATACTCAAAATTCTGCGTAAAAGTAAGTCCATATTATTTAAGGGGGGGGGGAATGTCTGCAATAATGTGTTGACATGTATTTTTTCACATCTGCCTCCTTGGCCTGCTTGTACTTTTGAACACGTGTAGATACTGTATTGTGTTTATGTCAAATAACAACCTTAAACAAATTTTGTGAAATAGTAAACACGCGTAATATGACATTGTTTAGCAAAAATGTGACGTTACTCCAGGAACAACACACCTGGACATGGCTGACTGGCCCCAAACTTGGTTTTCCAACATTGTTGAATAGCAAAATCACAGAAATTAAATTGAGTGAATGTGACAGGCAAACAAGATTCATTCTCCAAAATGCAAATAAAGCTGATGTTTTAACATCTTGAAATGCAAAGCACCTGTGTCTCAAAAATCAAAGTATATTTATTTGGAGGGTCGACGAGAATTAATGTTTTGGGGGGACATCCATTTGTGTCACTTCTTTGCAAAAAAGGGGCAGGATCAGAGCTTGGCCTAGAACTACGCCAAAAATGGAGGATTGCTGAAAGAATAAACAACCAAAAATCATCATAAATGTATCGTCTATGCAATGTGTGCGATTTATGATATACAATATCTGTGTGCTGATGAGTATACCTTTTGTTTTTGATTATTTCTTATAGGGGAAAGAAGACGCCAGCAATTGGAGGAGGCAGAGCTGGCCAGACACCCGGAAAATCAAACACCTCCACATGTTGAGCAGGAGGAGGCTGGGGAAGGAAGAGAGGAGGCTGGGGAAGGAAGAGAGGAGGATGTGGAAGGAGAAGAGGATGTGGAAGGAGAAGAGGATGTGGAAGGAGAAGAGGATGTGGAAGGAGAAGAGGATGTGGAAGGAGAAGAGGATGTGGAAGGAGAAGAGGATGTGGAAGGAGAAGAGGAAGGAAGAAAGGAGGAAGGAAGAGAGGAGGAAGAAGTTATTTTGGACTTAGAATTTATATCAGATGAAGGGCAAGTGGCGGAAGAACAATTTGGCGAATTGCAAGAAGGTGGATTGATGGATGAAGGAGGAGTCGAAGATGATGGGGAGGTGGTGGAAGAAGGAGGAGTGATAGAAGATGATGGGGAGGTGGTGGAAGAAGGAGGAGTGATAGAAGATGAAGAAATTGGGGATGTGGAAATTATCAGGCCATCAGGTCAGTGTCACCCCTATATTAATAGGGCCAAACATATGCAGATAGGCTGGAAATTATTTACATATTTTGAATGCCAATTTGTTTATTTTTAGGGGATGAAGATGGAGTAGCACATTTTTCACGTGCAAGTGCTTCTATAATTGTACAGCAACTAATGGAGTGCAGCACGGAAATGGACATTATGCGGGAAAGGATGCTAGTCATGGAGCAGAATGTGCGAAATGTCATTTCAGAGTGTAGCACGGAAATGGAGAACATGCGACAAAGGATGCTAGTCATCGAACAAAATTACAAAAATATCATTGACATGATGGGCCGTGTCAAAGACTGAACCACAGAAGCCCATCCCCCGCCCATCCCCCGCCCACAAAACCCTTTTTAATTTTTGTACTTTATAATACGCCAAAATTTCTAAATGCACACACACTGTGCCAATATGTGCTATCTGCCATCACAGACTATCTATTGTCTGTGCTTTGTGGGTACAAACCCCTCCTCGATCCTCAAGTAGTTGAGAGGAAGGGTTTGCTCCCACAAAACACAGACATTGATCACCCATGATGTCAGATAGCACATGTGGCCATTTGTCTGTTTAACCAATGACATTTGGCGAGTTTTCACTGAATGTGTGCATTTAGAAATTTTGGCGTGTTCCAGTGTGAAAGCACACCATCCATATGACTGACTGCTGTTCTTTTTTTAAATTTTTGTTTGGTGTTGATCTTTTTTGGTTTGTAAATGTTTCCAGTTTCAGATCACAAAACGAACAAGAAATCTCACCTAAAGAAAGAAGTTAACTAATTTTTGTAAAAAAACTAAAAATTTTTGTGTTGTGTTAAAATCTTGTTGAAAAAATTAGACACAAACAAATACAAAGCCAAAAAATGTTTGGTATAAAAAAAATACACAACAATTTATAAATGTAAATAAATGTCTTAGAAACAAATACCCAAAAAAAAATTAGAAAATAAAAAATAAGCCAAAAAATGTCTACATAAATTAGTCTGGGTTATTGGAAACCAAACTAAATAAGAACTTAAATTTTTAACCAAAGTCTAAAAAAATTCTGTTTAGAAGTGTGTATATATATATATATATATATATATATATATATATATATATATATATATATATATATATATATATATATATATATATATATATCTAGAGATAGATATATAGGAGACAAGCCCAAAAATTCTTGCGTATAGTTTCTGTGAAATTATTCTTACATTGTGTTTCGATCATTATTATTGCTAATCACTGTCAATAAAGAAAAAAAAATAAATAATTAAAAGCCAATATTTTGTCTCAAGAATTTGCAGGAAATGTTTTCTGCCTAAAAATACACATTTCTTGTTAAAAAATGACTAAAAAAAAATAAAAATAATGAGACATCAAAAGCAGAAAAATGAGTGGCTTCTTATTTCTAGACTGAATACCCAGTTAGTAGATGAGTGAATAATGTGCAAATGTGGTTAGTTAATACATCTGAGTAAGTAAATCTGGCACTAGAAGTGCACTATTTTTGGAGATAACCTGGAAGACAGAAAAATAGAGAAAAAGCAGTAATGACAAACAACTGTATAAAGTCCAATGGTCTAATTATTTATTAGTTGTGAGAATATTCCTTTCTTTGGGGGCCGAATTAGAAAGAAATATGATCTGGCATAGCAATGGCCCCCCGACCCATGAAGTACTCAACATATTTGTCGCGTACCTCACGAGCAGATTGGGGGGCCAAGCCAGCGCGACCAGTGTCCAGGCCAGGAATGTTCTCTGAGGGTAGTCCTGCCTCAGAGCCCATGGAGGCTAGGTACGTCTGGGAGTGCCTGCGTAGAAAATTGTGCAAAATGCAGCAGGCAAATATAACGGTGTTCAATTTATATTCCGCCAAATGTATCGATGTCAGGAACAGGCGGAACCGGTTGCTGAGGATCCCAAAGGCATTCTCGACTACCCTCCGAGCCCTGGACAACCGAAAATTGAACACACTCCTCTCTGAGGTGAGGGTCCTCTGGGGAAAAGGCCGCATTAGGTGAGGTCCAAGGCCGAAAGCCTCGTCCGCTAGGAACACAAACGGAAGTCCTTCCACATTATCTTCATCTGGTGGCAATGCCAGACCACCAGTTTGGAGACGATCATAGAAATCAGTCCGTGCGAACACTCCCCCATCTGACATCCGGCCGTTCTTCCCCACGTCCACATATAGAAACTCATACTGTGCCGACACCACCGCCATCAACACGATACTATGATAACCCTTGTAATTATAATAGTAGGACCCCGAGTGGGGTGGGGGCACAATGCGGACGTGTTTCCCATCTATTGCTCCACCGCAGTTAGGAAAATCCCACCGCTCGGCAAATTGGGAAGCCACAGACTGCCATTCCTGTGGTGTGGAGGGTAGCTGTGGGGACAAACAAAAAAAGAGATTTAGTACTTTGGCACATAAACATTGCAAACATAATCATACAAGCATCCTTGTGCAACTTTACATTTTTAAAATAGCATTTGCAAATTATGAAGGGAGAATTTCGGGGCACAAATATATAGGCCCACTTAATTAATAAGAGACTCCACAGCCCTCTGATGGGGACAAAAACACTTTGAAGGGGGGGTGGGGGGTGTTTAAACTGTTTTTAGAAAACAAAAAAAACAAAAAAAAAGTGGCATGGTGGGGGTTGGCCCGAAGATAGCATGCTGGACAGGTTAATATTGGGTAAGATCAAAATATGCAGGTAGGCCAAAATAAAAAGAACATGTAAAAGCTGATATCAACATGCATAGTGAGAAAAGGGAACGTTAGTTAAACACACAGCATATCTGGGAAATAAAATAAAAAGTTAGTTTGCCACATTATTAAAGACACATTGTGAGGTTAAAATGAGGAAACTTACCTTCATATACTCCTCGTGCATAACTTTAATGATGGCAGCACACGTGTCCGGTATGATGACCCCAAGCGCCTGCGGAGAGATGCCTGTCGAGAACTTGAGGTCCTGCAGGCTCCTCCCAGTCGCCAGGTACCGCAACGTGGCAATAAGCCTCTGCTCGGCCGTGATGGCTTGGCGCATCACAGTGTCCTGCCTCGTGATATAGGGGGACAGAAGTTCCAGCAGACTGTTGAATACGGGGTCCGTCATGCGGAGAAAATTCCTATAGTCATTAGGATTATTCTCCTGGAGTTCCCTAAGCAGAGGCATATGTGAGAACTGGTCACGCTGGCGCAACCAATTCTTGGTCCAGAAACGCCTCCGCCCCCTGTTTCTGGCCAAAGTACTGGAATAATGAACATATCCAGCAGCCATCCCATAAACAGCACCAACTCGCGTAAATTGACGCTGCTGCTCCATCATGGCTTCAAACCGGCCGGCTGGTCAGTCAAGAACACACTCCAACAGAAAGCACAATCAAATCCAGCGGTACCTGCAAAGAACGCACGACACACAGATACGAACGCACAGTACGAATCTGCTAAGCAGAACGAACTGCACGCCTGTACCCGAATGCCAACTACGTACCCACAAGCACACGCACTGAACGAGAAAATACTACCTGCTAAAGCCTGGAGACCGAGAAGCGCGAATCAGCTCTAACCAAACCTTCACTAACACGAGCAAAGCCGTAACTAGCAAAAGCGGAACAGAGGGCGTCGCCATTGACTTTGGCCTTTCCCTTTATAGTGACGTCAAACGTGGATTACGTGCACGCGTTCAGGTCCGCAGGGAAATATCGTCCGCTGGTGTGTACAAGCCAGCGGGCCAAATGAAAAAACAGCCTTGTACGCCGGAAACAGCCCGTCGGACATTTCGAACGGACATGTTTGCTCGTGAGTACTCGGCCTTAGTTTATTAACAACTATAGAGCATAGAGCGGATATGGCTGTATGTTGGGTCTATGAAGTAACAAAGGAGAGGAACCTACAGACATCTTCCTGGATGCCAGAGTATCTTGGAGGAAGACAAACTTGAAGAAAAACTCCAACCCAATCAGCTCATGGATGTCTGCCATGATTGGGAAATTAAGTGAAGAGAAACCTTTGCCTCCTTCTTCTATTCTCACATCTATAATTATTTAAAATTATGATACACGTTAAGAGGAAAGAAAAAGGGGAAGGACTTTATTTCGCAACCCAATAACAATCGGATTTTTTATATTGCTTAAAGCGGAGTTCCACCCACATTTTTCACTCCTCACCATGCAGCATTAATGTGCATCCTAAAAATGAATTGGCAATTTATTATTATTTTTCGCTTCACTTGCCTTATTTATGCCTATATCTAATTTCACTTCCTCCTCTAGGGGGTCGGGCCGCAGGTGTAATTTCCGGTTTTGCATTGGCTCCTGTGAGATCTTGGTCAGCTTGGCATGGCGTGTATGGAAATTCTTGGTCAGCTTGGCATTGCACAGATCCAGTAAAATATAACATTGGCATCTATGGAAAATCCTGGTCAGCTTGGCAAGGCTGTGCCCTGCCAAGCTGACCAAAATTGCACCGCACTACACATGCGCGAAATCGGCAGGTGCATGCTGGGTAGCCAACATGCATGGAATCCAGGAAGAAAGACACTGTAGCTATAGATGCCCGCACTGGAGATGGTCGCGCTGTACAGAAACTTCAAAAAGTAAGAAAACAATGCTGCACCGATAGAAAACTGGGCATAAATTACAGCATACCTTTGCCACTTGGCCCGAGGCATGAGTATTCTAGGGATATTTTTATCTTAAAAGTCATATTTTGGCTAGAACTCCGCTTTAATGCCTATTCCTGGTCCTACCTGCCATTTTGAGAATTGGAGTAGGTCGGTACCTTCCTTCACATAAACCATTGTTGGTTAAAAACTCTGGGAAAAAGCAAGGCACTGCTGAGATTCGAACTCAGGATCTCCTGTTTACTAGACAGGCGCTTTAACCAACTAAGCCACAGCACCAGGTGACAATGTATGGATGTCATATGGAAAATGATAATGTGTGTAAATATGAGTGACATGTTTACTTTTACATAGTTTTATGCTTGCAGTTATTCATTCTAAAGTCTATGGTATTTATCAATCATTCTCACCTTTTTGTCCTTAAAATAAATTTTTTTGGTCTTGGGGAATCCCAACTAAAGCCAATTAACTGGGGGTCAGAGGGAAGTATGCCCCCTTACCGTGGTTAAGAATAAACTTATAAGCCAAACATGCCAAAATGGTTCCTAAGCAATGGGTTTTGTTTTTATATAGCTAGAAACACTTATTGAGTCACAAGCGGGCAGGGTCTCCGTGTGACGTCCCTGGATGGCCACACCCCATGGCTATATAAGAAATGGCAGACCTGACATAACAGCGGGAGGCAGCATTGGAGGAAAACCGGGTTGACAGAGGAAGAAGTCATTGGTGGAGGAAAAGAACCAAGAGAAGAAGTGGAGGGAGAAGAAGCAGAGGGAAAAGAAGCAGACGAAGAAGAAGCAGAGAGAGAAGACCTAAGGAAGAAGACATATAGGTTCAACAGGGGGGACATTCTTCATTTTTCATAAAATACTTTTCCAAAACTGTCTCTTGTTTTTTTTGTAACACTACACTTTTTTTTGGGTAAATCTCCCCCACTGTGTTGTTGATGTGCTATTTGATAAATAATAATTTTTCTTGGCGTTATTAGCACAACGCTCTAACCAACTGAGCTAAACGGCCCAACCTCCAAAGCATTGACACAAAGGTAATCAAAAGCTTTAAAGGGGTTGTAAAGCTTCCAGTTTTTTCACTTAATGCATTAAGGTGAAAAAACATCTGATGCTTACAAAATATACAGATGTCATTGTAGAGCTTTAATCAACCAGCATTTTCCTCAATAACCCCTTAGGCTCTTTGGGGTTGATTTACTAAAACTGGAGAGTGAAAATACTGGTGCAGTTCTACATAGAAACGAATCAGCTTCCAATTTATTTGTCAAAACTTAATTGAACAAGCTAAAGTTAGAAGCTGATCGTCCACCATGCACAGCTGCACCAGATTTTGCACTCTCCAGTTTTAGTAAATCAACCTCTTTGTGTCCAGGAATTTCTGAACTGAGTTTTTTTCCCACAGCCTTGTGTGAAATTAACATGGACCCTTAAATGGTGGAGATGATGTCACCTCTAAATGTTAATGGGGCAATCAAAGGGAAGTGTGTGCATGGGAAAGACACACTTTAGAGACACACCTACCCTTCTGCCTTTTGGTGCCTTTGACATGTTTCACAAAGCCATAAAGTCATCAGATCCTCCCAATCTGTAAGAGTTCCCACCATGAATTAAATACATTTTTAAGATAATAGTGTAGAAAGGTTAGAAACATTTACGATTCAAATACTCCTCTCTGGACCCCCTGGATCTGTAATTTTCAACATAGTATGTTGGATCCTGGACTTATGGGTCCAAGATTTTTTGGGATGATTTTGTTGATTTTGTTCTCCCTATTCTTTGACTTGAACATGATTACATTCAGGTTTCTATTTACTGCTGCACTCTGGTTATGATCCAAAGTTACCCTTCCAGTGTAGAGGAGACACAAAGGGAGGATTTACTTACCTCATTCTTCACTCTCCTTGCAGCCAGCACTCCTCCCTTCCCTCTGACTCTATGGATATTTTTAGGTACCGTAGTTTGTCGCCATTCCACGAGTGCGGGCAATTTCAAAGCATGACATGTTGGTGTATCTACTTACTCGGCGTAACATCATCTTTCACATTATACAAAAAAATTGGGCAAAGTTTAGTGTTTCGTTTTTTTTAATTCATGTATTTTTTCCCCAAAAATTGTGAAAGACCGCTGCACAGATACAGTGTGACATAAAATATTGCAACAACCACTATGCTATTCTGTAGATTCTCTGCTAAAAATATATTAATAATGTTTGGGGGTTCTAAGTAATTTTATAGCAAAAAATACGGATTTTAACTTGCAAGCAACAAATGTCAGAAATAGGCTTATGCCATGTACACGCGATCAGAAATTCCGACAACAAAACCGTAGATTTTTTTCCGATGGAATGTTGGCTCAAACTTTTGTTGCATACACACGGTCACACAAATGCTGTCGGAAATTCCAAAAGTCAAGAACGCGGTGACGTACAACACTACGATGTGCCAAGAAAAATTAAGTTCAATGATTCCGAGTTTGAGTCTAATTGATTAAGAGCATGCGTGTTTTTTGTGCCTCGGAATTGCATACAGACGATCGGAATTTCCGACAAGAACTTTTCTTGTCAGAAAAAGTGAGAACCAGCTCTCAAATTTTTGTTGTCGGAAATTCCGACAGAAAAAATTGGATGGAGCATACACACGGTCGAAATTTTCGACCAAAAGCTCACATCGAACTTTTCTTGTTGGAAATTTCCTTAGCCATGAAAGGGTTAAAATATCCACAAAGAAGTGACCATTTACCTCTGAGATGCTCCACAGGTTTAGGTGAGGTCTGAAGACCAAGTGGAGAGAAGATCAAACAGCCGCATATGAAAAGACAGAAGTGTGTCACTGCCAGTGTGTGGTTGGGAAGTGTGTCCAGGTGACAACAATGAGGAAGTGTCCACACTTCTGTCTGACACCTCTGCAGAAGAGGGCTGATAGGGCACTAGAGAGGGCTCTAAGAACATCAAAGAGAAGACACATAGAGGAATTTGTTTAAACTAGTCGAAATTGCCTTCCAGCTGCCTTCACCTACATTAGAGAAAGTTTGTTCCATCCAGATGTTTATCATCAGATTGGGAAATGTTCCTAGGATTGGTGGCCCTTTCCAAAAGATATTTTTCTTTACTTAACTTTAAAGTATATCTAAAACCAATTTTTGGTTCTGAACAGAGTTGAGAAAAGATAGAACGTCTGTGAGACCTCGTACACACGACCGTTTTCCTCGACAGAATCCATCAAGAAACGGTCGTGTGTATGCTTTTCATCAAGAAAACTGTCGAGGAACTCGACGAGGAAAAAAGAGAACAAGTTCTCTTTTTTCCTCGATGGGAGTCTCAATTTCCTTGTTGTGTTCCTCGTCGGGCTAGTTTTCGATGAGAAACACGATCGTGTGTATGCTAAGAAACCCACGCATGCTCAGAATAAAGTATGAGACGGGAGCGCACCTTCGGTAAAAGTAACGTTTGTAATGGAGATAACACATTCGTCACGCTGTAACAGACTGAAAAGTGCAAATCGTCTCTTACCAAACTTTTACTAGTAACATGAGATTAGCAAAAGCAGCCCCAAGGGTTGTGCCAGTGGAAGCAAACTTCCCCTGCCGTTGTATGTGTTGTACGTCACCGCGTTTGCGAACAAGGAGATTTGGTCTTGATAGTGTGTACGCAAAGAAAGCTTGTCAAGTTTCTCCACAAGCCTGACAAGGAACTTGTCGAGGAAAACGATGTGTCTTTTCCGACGAGTTCCTTGGTCGTGTGTCTACGAGGCCTTAGATTTTTATTGCTCTCAGGGAGATTCAACCCTCTCTATGGTGTCACCAGGACAGAAATTAATGGGACAATCTGAATTTGACCTGCCACTGTATCAGGAATAGAAGAAGGATATTCCAAAGGGGACATTTACTATGACAGCTGTCAGAGAGGATTTCTCTTCCTTGTACATGATCTCCTTTAACTATGTCTTACTCTATTCAAAACTATAAAAAAATCTTCAAGTTCTTCAGCTCTCACATCTGTCTACCCCCTATGGACCAAAGCAATTTTTGCTATAGACTTGCTTATTCAGCAATACCTTTGTTAATACTTAAGATAACAGAGCAATAAAAAAATTCTGACAAACAAGCTTTCTATTGGTGATATTATCTTGCAAAAATATATTTTTTCATGAAACCTTTAGAAAAAAAAGATGTAAAAAATCTTGCAAAATACCAATTTTAATTAAATGAGTTTTTTAAATTATTCTTACTGTAGATAAAAGTTGTACATTTTATTCTACAATTTGTCCTACATATAATGACACTAAACTTACATTTCTGGTACAAAGCATTGTAAAGTTATTTACCAATCAATTAGGGCTCTTTCACACGTCCGTTCCGTTCGTCCGTTTTTTGGACGTCCGTTAACGGACCGCAATGCTTCCCTATGGGCTAGCGTCCGTTAGCGGATGAGCATCCGCTAACGTCCGTTAGCATCCGTCTGCGTTCAGTTCCGTTTTTTTGGACGGAAGAAAACCCTATTTTTCTTCCGTCTAAAAACGGAACGGACGAAAAACGGACGTTAACGGATGATCCGTTTATCATCCGTTCCGCTAACATCCGTTTTTCTATGTAAAAAGCCCCCCAAAAAAAAAAAAAAAAACGGATGAAAAAACGGATGGAAAAACTGATGCAAAAACTGATGCAAAAACTGATGAAAAACTGACGAAAAACTGATGGAAAAACGGATCAACTGATGAAAAAAAAACTGATCTGAAAAACTGAACGGACGTGTGAAAGAGCCCTAAATGGCTTATTTTTAATTTTGTATTTTTTTTTAACACCACACAAAAAATTAATGAACAAAACCAAACCAAAAATAGACTAATAATGCTAGAGTTAGGTTTTAAAAAGTTGTTTTATAGCTAAATAAGAAATGGAAGACACCGGACCTGACATTAAAGCGGGAGGCAGCATCGGAGAAAGACCGGGTTGGCAGAGAAAGAAGTCATCGGTAGAGGGAGAAGAATCGGGAGAAGAAGCAGAGAGAGAAGACCAGACGAAGAAGACACATAGCTACAACGGGGGGACATTCTTCATTTTAAAAATGATGCTGCATACCAGACTCAAAGTCAGATCCCTTTAATTGAAGTCACATGGAAGTCAGACATGAAGTCACGGGGCAAAGCCGTATGTGAAGGCGTGCAACTTCTGTGTTGGAACAGCCTGAAACCTGGAAGCCAATTGGTTTCTACGCACAGCTGCATCAGATTTTCTGTGCACCAGTTTTAGTAAATCTCCCCCACTGTGTTGTCGATGTGCTATTTGATAAATAATCATTTTGCTTGGCGTTATTAGCACCACGCTGTAACCAACTGAGATAAACGGCCCAACCTCCAAAGCACTGACACAAGAGTAACCAAAAGCTTTTAGCAGTCAGTGTAAAAGGTGTTGTGGCCCAACAGTAGCAAGTCTGACTCCAGAACAAAAGGTTGCTTGTTCTGAACACATCAAGTTCATGTTGCTTTTTTCAAAAATATGCTGTAGTCCTGGAAAAAGCTCCACATCCCATCCTGAGTCACAGTGACAGTCTTTCTCCATGCCAGGTGGTCCGCTCAGTCCCCTCCAGTCCAAACAGCACTGACAGTCCCGCTCCTGGCTTGCCTTCCTCCCATCTCACAGACCCGCACACAAGTCTTTGACCGCTTCGCTTGTCTCCCTTGCACCACGACATGTTCAGGCACCGTTTCCGCCAGACCCTCCCCCTGCCGGTACCACCCAAACACACTGTAGCAGGCACTTGGATGGTCCTGGATGGGTCCGGACTCGAGCTGCGCATTCCCAGTTCCGAAACAAGCGCCACAGCCATATTTTTTACTGGCAACCCTTTCCTCATACTGGCATTTACTGGCAGGAAAAAAGTGCCCATTTTTTACTGGCTGCCAGTAAAAATACTGATGGTTGGCAACACTGTTGGGTGGAGAGTTGCAAAGCCAATAGTAATACCTATGGTTTTGGAATGGGATGTTCAATAACCTCAAATGGTGTGATGGTTAGGTGTTCACAATGTTTTGGTCATAAGGTATATCACTGTCTATCCTAAACTAGTGAACTAACAGCAAAAGATACAGATGTCAATATAGATCTGTAATCAACCAGAATTTTCCCAATAACCCCTTAGGCTCTTTGGGGTTGATTTACTAAAACTGTAGAGTGAAAAATCTGGTGTGGCTCTACATAGAAACAAATCAGCTTAAAATTTCTTTGTAAAAGCTTAATTGAACAAGCTAAAGTTGGAAGCTGATCGGCTACCATGCACAGCTGCACCATATTTTGTACTCTCCAGTTTTAGTAAATCAACCCCTTTGTGTTCCGGGAATTGCCTGAGCTGAGTTTTCCCACAGCCTTGTGTGAAATTAACATGGACCCTTAAATGGTGGAGATGATGTCACCTCTAAATGTTAATGGGGCAATCAAAGGGAAGTGTGTGCATGGGAAAGACACACTTTAGAGACACACCTACCCTTCTGCCTTTTGGTGCTTCTAACACGTTTCACAAAGCCATAAAGTCATCAGATCCTCCCAATCTGTAAGGCCTCGTACACACGACCGAGGAACTCGTCGTAAATGAAACATCGTTTTCCTAGACGAGTTCCTTGTTAGGCCCCGTACACACGACCGAGTTTCTCGGCAGAATTCAGCCAGAAACTCGATCGGAGCCGTATTCTGCCGAGAAACCCGGTCGTGTGTACACTTTTGGCCGAGGAAACCGACGAGGAACTTGTCGAGCCAAATAGAGAACATGTTCTCTATTTCCTCGTTAGTCAATGGGGAAACTTGGCTCGCCGAGATCCTCGGCGGCTTCACAAGGAACTCGACGAGCAAAACGATGTGTTTTGCCCGTCAAGTTTCTCGGACGTGTGTACGTGGCCTTAGGGTTGTCGAGAATCTTGACAAGCTTTCTTTGCGTACACACTGTCAAGACAAAATCTTGTCGTTCTCAAACGCGGTGACGTACAACACGTACGACGGAAGAAGCTGCATGCATTGCTTAAAAGCAGAAAGTAAGGGTCTGGAGGTGGACCAAAGCTCTCTTGCAGCTGCAGGAAAGGTGCGAGGGCCACATGAAATGGCCTGGAGGGCCGGATTCGGCCCGCGGGCCTTGTGTTTGACACTTATGGATTAGAGGAACTGAATTTATTGACTCTTGAGAAGAGGAGATTGGGGGCATATGATCAACATGTACAAATATATAAGGGGTCCTTATAGTGAACTTGGTGTTGAGTTATTCAAGGGGGGGCACTCTTTATGTCTAGAGGAAAAGAGATTTCATCTCCAAATACAGAAAGGTTTCTTCACAGTAAGAGCTGTGACAATGTGGAACAGACTCCCTGCAGAGGTGGTTCTGGCCAGCTCAGTAGATTGCTTTAACCACTTAAGGAAAGAGCCTGTATTTCAGACTCTGTGTTTACAAGTTAAAAACAATTTTTTTTGCTATAAAATTACTTAGAACCCCAAACATTATACATTTTTTTTTCTAACACCATAGAGAATTCACTTTTTTTTTATAAAAAAATAAGACAACAGTAAAGTTATCCTATTTTTCGTATATTGTGAAATATAATGTTACGCCAAAGTAAATTGATACCCAACATGTCACGCTTCAAAATTGTGCCCGCTCCTGGAATGGCAACAAACTTTTACCTTTAAAAATCTCCATAGGCAACGTTTAAAAAATTCTACAGGTTGCATATTTTGAGTTACAGAGAAGGTCTAGGACTAGAATTATTGCTCTTGCTCTAACAACCGCGGCGATACCTCACATGTGTGGTTTGAACACTGTTTTCATATGTGGGCGCTACTCACGTATGCGTTCGCTTCTGCGTGCGAGCTCGGCGGGACGGGGCACTTTAAACATTTTTTTTTAATTATTTTTATTTATTTTACTTTATTGATTTTAAAACATTTTTTTTTTTTCAATTGGGTCACTTTTATTCCTATCACAAGGAATGTAAACATCCCTTGTAATAGAAAAAAGCATGACAGGTCCTCTTAAATATGAGATCTGGGGTCAAAAAGACCTCACATCTCATATTTGGACTTAAATGCAATAAAAAAAATAAAAAAATTGTCATTTGAAAAAATGACAACAAAAAATGTCCCTTTAAGACGTATGGGCGGAAGTGATTTTTTGACGTTGCTTCCGCCCTGCAGTGATATGGAGACAAGTGGGGGCCATCTTCCCCTCACTTGTCTCCATACACTGCAACAGAAAGGACCAGATCGCCTCCGCCACTTCCGATGGCTCTGGTAAGAAGCGGAGGGTACCGGAAAGCATGGCGATAAAAGAAAAGTTGTTATCCGCCGCAGAGACCTTTTTTATCTTGTAGCGGATTGCCCGCTGAAGAAGAGTATACCAGCGTTATGGTAGCTAGCTGCTACCATAACAACGGTATTCCTCTTCAAACAGAGGGCGTAAAACTGCGGTGGGCCTGGATACTTTCCTAAATGTACAGAATATAACTGGGTACTGACATTTATAGGTAAAGTTGATCCGGGGGAAAATCTGATTGCCTCTCAGGGATCAGGAAGGATTTTTTTCCCCTGCTGTAGCAAATTGGATCATGCTTTGCTGGGGTTTTTCGCCTTCCTCTGGGTATAGAATTGGGTATATGGGATTGTATGATATGATATATACTGTATATACTTGAGTATAAGCCGTCCCGAGTATAAGCCGAGGTACCTAATATTAGCCCAATAAACTGGGAAAACATATTGACTCGAGTATAAGCCTAGGGGGGGAAATGCAGCAGCTAAGTGGAAAAGAGGGTCAACATTGCCTATTTGCATGCCTCACTGTGCCCAACCTCACTGTGCCCGACATTACTGTGCCCATTGTCAGCCTACTGTGCCCATTGCCAACTCGCTGTGCCCAACCTTACTGTTCCCATTGCCACCTTACTGTGCCCATTGCCACTTTACTTTGCCCACTGCCACTTTGCTGTGCCCACTGCCACTTTACTGTGTCCATTGCCACTTCACAGTGTCCATTGCAGCCTCCCTGTGCCTGAGTCATTGTGTACCTGAAATTCTTCTTAGACTGCGAGCGTCCATTGCTTAAATATCGCGGCTTCCTCCTGGTCCTGTTCCGTGATAGGCGTTTCCAGCAAACACTGTGTTGAGTGTTCCGCCTATCACGGAGGTCCTCTCATTCTCGTACTCCGTTTCCCAGCAGAAAAAAATGGAGTATCCCCCAGGGTGGGGCTTTTTAGGCAACAGTAGTACAAGTAGTCATGGTAGATACAAAATATATAATAGTTTAATTTATTTAAACTATTATATATTTTGTATCTACCATGACTACTTGTACTACTGTTGCCTAAAAAGCCCCACCCTGGGGGATCCTCCATTTTTTTCTGTTCATCAGGGGTGTCGGCAACTATTTGAGACCAAACCATAATAGATGTTCTATTCATACTTCCGTTTCCCAGCAGGCACTATGTTCAGTGTTCCGTCTTTTCATCCTCGGACAAGAGAACGTCCATGATAGGCGGAACACTGGACACAGTGCCTGCTGGGAAATGGAGTCCGAGAATGAGAGGACCTCTGTGATAGGCGGAACACTCACTCACTGTTCACTCACTGTTTGCTGGAAACGCCTATCACGGAACGGGACCAGGGGGAAGCCGCAATATTTAAACAATGGATGCCGCCCGGAGTCTAATGCCGCGTACACACCATCACTTTATGTGATGGAAAAAAACGTCATTTTCTGTGAAGTAAAAAACGACGTTTTTGAAACTTCAATTTTCAAAAACAACGTTGCCTACACACCATCGTTTTTTCACAATGCTCTAGCAAAGCGAGGTTACGTTCACCACTTTTTTCCATTGAAGCTCGCTTCATAACTAGCTTCTGGGCATGCGCGGGTTTAAAAACGTTGTTTCAAACGTCGTTTTTTGCTACACACGGTCAATTTTTGTGAAAAAAAAACGACGTTGTGAAAAACGACACAAAAAATTGAAGCATGCTTCAATTTTTTTTTGTCGTTTTTCACAAGACATAAAACGACGTTTTCCCCCACACACGGTCATTTAAATTGACGTTTTTAAAAACGTCGTTTTTTTTCATCACATAAAGTGATGGTGTGTACGCGGCATTAGAATATTTCCAGGTACACTGACTCGAGTATAAGCCGAGGGGTGTATTTTCAGCCGTAAAAAAAGGGCTGAAAAACTTGGCTTATACTCGAGTATATACAGTATATATATTTTTTTTAATGGTTGAACTGGATGGACTTGTGTCTTTTTTTCAATCTGACTACCGTATTTATCGGGATATAGCGCGCTCCCGCGTATAGCGCGCACCCCTAAAGTTGCCCCAATTCCTGTGGAAAAATGTTTTTTTTTGTACTTACAGTTTTGGTGTCTTGCGCGACGTCCATCGGCGGCCTCGTCGGGTCCGTCGTCCGTCTGCGGCTTCGGGTGTCCTCTTCGTCGGGTCCGGCGTCCTTCTGCGGCGTCCTCGCGTTCTCCCCGCTCATTTCCCGCGCCGAGTTTGAATACTGCGCCGACATATACCGAGCGCAGTACACTCGTGTATCGTCGGGCAGGCTCGGCAACTCTCGCGCTGACGTCCTGTACGTCCAGGAGGTCAGCGCGAGAGGCGCCGAGACTGCCCGAAGATACACGAGTGTACTGCGCTCGGTATATGCCGGCGCAGTATTCAAACTCGGCGCGGGAAAGCGGGTATCGGTGTATACCGCGCACCCACGATTTTGCCCTGATTTTCAGGGCAAAAATGTGCGCGGTATACGCCGATAAATACGGTAACTATGTAACTATGTATCTCAGACAAAAAAGGGTAATTTGAGAAGAAACAAATAGATTTGGTTCCTTGAGAGGGACAGTTTCTCCAAATAAAAGACAGTTGGGAGGTATGGAACTGTTGGACAGTAAATCAAACAACTGTCGAACAAAGGAGCAGAAGTGTTGGGAAAGTGTGTGTAGGTGATGGTAAGCATGTGTCCACACTTCTGTCCAACACCTCTATAGTGGGAGGCCATGAGCAACCGGAAAAGCTCTACAGTTATCAGCCACATACTCTAGACGTGCAACTTGATAAAAAATAAAACCTTTATTATAATAACTATGAATTTATATAAATCTAGTTGATTGCACATGTGAATTCTAATATTTATTTTATACTAGGCAAGCTTTGAAATAAATAAGTTCAATATTCTGCTTATAGGTAAATAGAACATTTATTGTATGTACTCCAAACTACAAAGAAAGTCCTTTGAGAAGGAAAGAAGGCTAAATGGATACGGTTCCTGATTAGGGACAGTTACTCTTAATAAGAAACAGTTGGGAGGTATTGAACTGTTGGACAGTAAATCAAACAGTAAACGGCTGGATAACAAAAGGACAGAAGTGTGGGGTAAGTGTGTCTAGGAGATGGTAAGCGGTGTTCACACTTCTGCCTGGCTGACACCTCTACAACAAGAGGCCATGAGGAACCGGAAAGGGTCTGGAGACATCAAAGCGACATTAGGAGAACAAGATCTGGTTTGTAACCTAGACAATACCCAACCCCGCTATGCAGGGCTGATCCTAGGGTCACAGGCGCCTGAGTGCAGAAATATTTTTTGGCGCCCCCCCACATGGGCATGGGCATTTTACTAACTCCTCCCCTTTACAAATGTTTCTATGGCAATGACTTAACCACAGAGATGCTCCCCCACAAAGTCTTCATTACCCTGGGATCCTTACATGATCTCTTAACACTAAACAAAATACAAGAAGAGAAGCAGAGTACTTTATTGGGACCTGGAGGAGGGCCTCTCTGATGGACACAGAGAGTGCTTTTGTTAGAGAGTCTGTTAGAAAGACCCCCAGACATACTACAGACATGATTCAGGAGATGGTCAGAGACTGTAGATATAGTACAGGAGACGATCAGAGACTGCAGACATAATACAGGAGACGGTCAGAGACTGCAGACATAGTACAGGAGACGGTCAGAGACTGCAGACATAGTACAGGAGACAATCAGAGACTGCAGACATAATATAGGAGATGGTCAGAGACTGCAGACATAATATAGGAGATGATCAGAGACTGCAGACATAGTACAGGAGATGATCAGAGACTGCAGACATAATACAGGAGATGGTCAGAGACTGTAGACATAGTACAGGAGACGGTCAGAGACAGCAGACATGGTACAGGAGACGGTCAGAGACTGCAGACTTGGTACAGGAGACAATCAGAGACTGCAGACATAATACAGGAGATGGTCAGAGACTGAAGACATAGTAAAGGAGATGGTCAGAGACTGCGGACATAGTACAGGAGATGGTCAGAGACACATGGGTTCTGGAGGGACACACACCTATGCTCAGAACACTAGCTCTGGACAGACACAAACAAGGAGAGGAGGGAGGGGAGAACTCTGCCACTTCGGCGCCCCCAGCTCTGCAGGCGCCTGGGTGCAAAGCACCCTGTGCACCCTGCCTAGGATCGGCCCTGCCACTATGTATTTCACATGTACTTTTTGTTATTCAATGATTGTCAATTATCAAAGACATTCCATACAAAAACAGAGAAGGTGTAGGAGACAAGGACACTTCCAGTGTTACAGCATGGACAGAAGTATTGGGACGCCTGCCTTTACACGCACGTGAACTTTAGCCACTTCTCCACCGGGTCTATCCTGACACTTCTCTCCTTCATTTAAAAATCATCATTTTTTTACTAGAAAATTATTTAGAACCCCCAAACATTATTTATATATATTTTTTTTTAGCAGACACCATAGGGAATAAAATGGCGGTCATTGCAACTTTTTATCTCGCACGGTATTTGCGCAATCATTTTTCAAACACCTTTTTTGGGGAAAAAAACGGTTTCATGAATTTAAAAATAACAAAACAGTAAAGTTAGCCCAATTTGGGATAATGTGAAAGATGATGTTGCGCAGAGTAAATACATACCTAACATGTCCTACTTTAAAATTGTGCACACTCATTGAATGGCGCCAAACTTCTGTACTTAACTATCTCCATAGGCGATGCTTTAAATTTTTTTACAGGTTACCATTTTCGAGTTACAGAGCTAGTGCTAGAATTGTTGCACACGCTCTAACACACGGCGATACTTCACATGTGGGGTTTAAACAGCGTTTACATATGTGGACGGGACTTACATGCATGTTCGCTTCTGAGCGCAAGCTACCGGGGACAGGGGCGTTTTAAAAAAAATATATATATATTTTTTATTTTACTTAATTTTTTTTATTTTTACACTTTTTTTTTACATTTGAATTTTTTTGATCACTTTTATTCCTATTACAAGGAATGTAAACATCCCTTGTAATATGAATCACTGTGACAGGTCTTCTTTATGGAGCTTCTTGGAATTCTTATTGACCCCACATCTCTCCTCCAGGCTTGAAAGCATGAGATCGTGAAAAAAAATTCACCGATCTCATGCTGAGGTCAGAACTCTGTGCAGGCCAGTCAAGTTCCTCCACCCTAATATCTCTCATCCATGTCTTTATGGACCTTGCTTACCTGTAGCTACCCCGGATATCTCCTAAATCTGCATGTGCCAACGTCATCGGCACATGCGCACTGAAGCAATGGCATGTACGTGCCGTTGCTTCAGTGAGTGTGCCATTACCGGTGGCTCCCACGGGCATAAGGGCAATCACAGCGTGGGAAGTAACTCCGGGAGCGATGTCGTCTGCCGGAGCAGGGTACAAGGACCACTGCGGGGGCTTCGATCTAAGGTAAGTAATTCATAATGAGCTAGTATGCCTTGCAGGTTTTTTGTTTTGTTTTTATTTTTGGATAGTGGGTTTACAACCACTTTAAAGCTCAATATTCCCCTAAAAGTGACCTTAACTCTGCCATCTCATATTTCTCTACAATCTCTCAATGTTTGCCGAATGCCTATTCCTCATCCAATGTGAAATTGGGGATAGTTTGGAAATGTCCTGTGCGATACTGTTTCTCTTTAAATTCTAGAAAAAGCAAGGCTCTGCTGAGATTCGAACTCAGGATCTCCTGTTTACTAGACAGGCGCTTTAACCAACTAAGCCACAGCGCCTCCTGCTGACTCATGGCATAAGGGCAACCTGTTTATTATAAGACAGCCGCATGCTTGTATCTATAAATTGTGAAGTCTGTAGCCTTTGTGAGTCTTCGTTCATCTTTTTGTCCCAGAGTAACCCTTAAAGGGACACTAAAGTAAAAAAAATATTAAAATAACAAACATGTTATACTTAACTCCGCTCGTTTTGCACACAGTGGCCCCGATCCATGTCTTCTGGGGTCCCTCTGCGGCTGTCTCGGCTTCCCCCCACAAGAGCTTTCCACCTTCATGCGAGCATGGTGGAAAGCTCTTGCGGGCACGCTCCCGTGATACAACGGCAGTCATAGCCGCCGACTGTATCACTCGGCCCCGCCCCCGTTACGCTGCGTCATTGGATGTGATTGACAGCAGAGCCAGCCAATGGCTGTGCTGCTTTAAATCCATCCAGTGTAGCTAATCAATGGCCAGGCTGGAAGCCGAAGAGGATGACAGGAACGAACGTGGGACTTTCGAGAAGTCAGGTAAGTAAAATGGGCGCTGGGGGGGTAGTGGTACCGTTGGATGTTTTTTCACCTTAATGCATAGGATCGTGAAAAAAACATTTACGTTTACAACCCCTTTAAGATAATTTTCGGGTCTTAAGAAATTCTTGCTAAAACCAATGCAGTAGGAGGAACACCACTCACATTGGTGGCTAGTGGAAAAAATCCTCCCTGGCAGTGGTGGTCAAAATGACACTCTTAGAAACAGCTAAGAACATATTGGTGTCATGCAGCTGGCTCTGCCAAGTGGTGTTGGCCCTGAAACTATGTAGGCACCATTAAATCAAATCTGCCACAGCTAAAGGAACCCTAGCAAACTCTAGAGAAACACTAAGGTCCCACAAAGCCTTGGTTGATCTGGCTGGTCTATATTCTATAAAGTCTCAATATTATTTTCCTGATGTTGTATTTTAACTTCATCCAACATACAAAACGAGGCAAAAAAAAATAAACTCCAGCCCAAGGTTAGTGAGACCCTTGCTCCCTCCTTGTCATTTAAGTTATTTTTAAGTGTCTTTGGACCAGTCATACGAAGTCCTTGAGTCCTCTTCTGATTCTATGCTGCAGAGAATGGCATTTAGGAGCATATTCAACATTAAACTATTCTAAAAAAATGCTCAACTCACCAGTAGGAATGAGCCCGATGTTCGAGTCGAAAGTAAATTCAACTTGAACATCACCTTTCCCAGTAGACCCCTCATACGGAGAAACGCAGTGTCGGGTGGAGCCAGAGATCCCGACGTCACCACGCCCACAGCTGACTGGCCTGAGCCGCGGCTGTGTGAATGTCTGTTTTTAAACCTGTGCTGTTTCTAAAACATTTTTTTGATGTCAGTTACCCAGCTGTTTGATTAAAGGGTACACTTTTTACCAAAGTTACTGCACCAAGAAGTCTTTTTTTTTTTTTCCTCTACCTAACATGGTCCCCTGCATCGCTGTTTGAACCACTTTATTTGCACTGAGACGGTGAAGGATTTTTGCTAACTTAAACACAGCTGACTGGTGGATTTAGCGATAGAAGGATGATCAGATTGCTGCTGTTACCAGGTGGA